>NW_017567007.1:115495-117132 GCF_001661265.1 Saitoella complicata NRRL Y-17804
AGTCTGCTGTCGATGAGAGGACTGCTACCCGCAAATTTGGTTATGCGCCAGTCGGTACTAGGGCGATTGAGGAGAGACCGTTTGCTCGAACCAAACGTTGTAGTGTATTGCCTGCACTTACCTCGACAGGGCTCCATGCTTTATCGGTCTTTCAGGGATCCTTCAATGCTGATCGATTTGTCGAATTCGTCGAACATGAACTGCTACCAATTCTCAACCCCTACCCTGGTCCGAACAGCGTGGTTGTCCTTGACAACTGCCGTATCCATCATGACGAAAGGGTATATGAACTCATTGTTCAACGCGCTGGATGTCGACTCCATTTTTTGCCGCCTTACTCACCAGACCTCAATCCAATCGAGCTCTGCTTCAGTATGATGAAGGCCTGGATGAAGCGCAACAATGAGCATGAGTTAGTTCGATCAGACCCTGAGGGTTACATACGCTGCGCAATCGACTCAATCAATGAGCACCCTGACAAGATCCGCAACTTGTATATGAACTGCGGTTATGCATTGTCAGATGCAGAGTTACGTCGGTATGTCGAGGTTAACAACCAGGTCACTATTGATGCTAGGGCAACTATGTAGTCACCTTTTTCTAGCTTGTATGAGTAGGTTTTTCGATCGAAGCAATACATTCGTTTATTTTCAGTCACCTGCCATTCTCACAGGCAGATTCCCTCACAAAATGGCAGTACGTATGCTCAAATGCAATGCATGAAGACGTGGTCTTCAGTAACCACCGACTCTAGTTGCAGCAAATTGCCTACTACTTGACACCAGGGGTGGTGAGTACGGTAGCGATTGAAGTAAGGTGTTGAGCTTTGTAAGGTCATTGTGAAAGAACTAAGCATGCTATCGAGAAAAGAAGAATACCACATAAAAGAGCAGAACTAATAGATACTTTCTGACTCATTGGGAGCCTCGTAAACCTCGAAGGGTCTTGCTTCCAGTCGTTTAGCGTTGGAATCATTCTCCCGCATAATACCTTTCCATACTGGCCAGCAATTCTTCATGAGCATGACCCAGCCCTTCTTAGCAGGTGGTAGACCATCATCCGGTATCTTTTTGAGGTCGTCGAGGCGAATGCCGTGGTCAACCACTGCATCCCTGACTACGTCAATATTGAAGTTGGTGTAGGCAGGGGCATGTCGCCCAACATACTCCAAGAATCCATCCAAATCATCTCCTGCTGGTCCTGAAAGAGGGCTCGAGCCTCTCGAGCCTCTCATGGGTTGCGCTTGGTCTGGTACCTGAGTCGAAGGGGGTGCTTGGTTCAAGTCAAACCGGCTGATTGTCATGGGGGTAGGTAGGTGCGAATGCCCACTTGAAGACCTGCTTTCAGGTGTTGCCGAGGGTTGATCTGTTGGTTTGAATGCTTCACGCAAGCTGTTGAACATGGTGTCATGTAGGGGTGGTTGATCGAGCGAGACCCCAGGCTCTTCATTGGCAATATAGTCTGCCCATCGATTCTGCTGGTGCATGTTGATGTGTCGATGAGCCTTACTCAATGGGTGAACATAGCATAGGTTTTGATGGTGCTGGGCGCATTTGTATTTTTGCTGAAGGGACTGTACGGCAAGCAACTTGTGGTAAGCAACAGGGTCTCCTCAATGTTGACAGAAACATCCTGAA
>NW_017567007.1:118164-364759 GCF_001661265.1 Saitoella complicata NRRL Y-17804
GGCCTCCCTCAGCTGCTTCATGCTAAAAAGGTGTTTTCAGTGAAAAGAAAGAAACGGACCCTGGAAGGCACTACGGATGCAGCTCTGGGTCCCATGAGATAGAGGGAGCTTGGATGAACATGTTCTGCGTGTGGTTTCTTTGATTCTACCAGTTTTTTGAGGTTTGTGGGTCCAGAGAGTGTTTTCGATGTTTTCATGCATATTCATGCAACATCATGCACCTGGGCCGAAATCCTTCATAATGTCACAACTCTATGAGAACCGGTACTACACGCGTTTCGAGGACATCTATCGATTCCTAAGAGTCTGATCTATCGACCTCTACCCTGAAACCGCCCTTCCAAGCCTTGTCTACGAAGATGGGGGGGTTCATGAAACTATCCCCGCGCAGATAGGCGGTAAAATGCGCCGCGTCAAGAACTTTGCACACAGCAGTAGGCCCTGCGACAGGCATTTTGCAACCAGCTGTACTCAGTATAGGACAGTATCAAAATCGCGGGGAAAACGAACTTGGTGTGATTTCTATCCCTATAGAACTCCAATTTATCAAAAAGCAACGCCTGTCATAACTCCAATGCCCAATAGGTATACCGTACATGTATGCATGCAAAACATTCCCTCGCCTTACTCCACCAGTACTCTCCTTTTCCCAGGTGATCCTTTTCCGCCCAAGAGCATGCTCTGCGGATCATCTTCTGGCCTCACGATCTTGACCTGACCCATACTTGCGCTCTTGGGCATGCCGAACGCACTACCCCCTCCGCCCCGGTGACTTCTTGCGTATCTTTTCCGTTCTTCCCGTACTGCCATTTCGATACCCTCCATCTGCCTCTTGCAGTATGCCCTGTTCCATGGTGAGATGTGGATGGGGATCTTGAGTGCCACGTCCTTTGCACGCGTAAGTTTTGCTTTCACTGACAAGTTGTACTCGATCTTGTACAGCTCGCATTCAGTGGTGAAGCCGATTGCGACTGCGTCGTTCTCTTTGTCGTCCTTCTCAAACGAGAGAGCGGATTTGAGAGAGGACGAGCGAGACGGTGATTCTTCTCCGGTCGGAATTGGGAGGTTGATTGTCCGTGATAAACCCTCATTAGGAAGCTTCTGTTGGTAAAGCTCGATCTCCTCACGAACGATCTTCTTCTTACGTACGACGTCGCTTTGCCCCGTCACCGAAAATTTGTATGTCAGAAGCTGCTCGATGCTCACTGTAAGACTATCCACCCTCACCTTCTGCGTTTTCACTGGCCAATCCGGATTCGGTCTCAGTTCGATAAAGACACCCATGATATCACCCGGTCCAGCAGATGTCCGTGGTATAGAAACGCCCATGCTGACGATGTGATCGGCTCCATGTGTTGTCTCGGCTTGTGGTACAGCAAACATACCCCAAGTTGACAAGTTATCATATCTGTCGATCCTCACTGGAACGGATACTCTTGTTGCCGCAACGGTCGCCTGATGTAGTGTCGCCACGAGCGTATACGACGTACTGACACTCTGTCCCCTTCCAAGAGCAATACTCGGTGTCGGCAAATCTTCATACGTGTTCGGTAACGCCAACTCAAAAGGGATATCCATCGACAGTACCGTCTCGTGCGGCCGCCCTTCCGGCGCAGTGTACAGCAGGAGCTCCTTCCCAATCACTTTCGATACTTCTCGCTTGGTCGAATGTAATGCGGGTAATGCTGCGGATGTAGATGAATGCGGGTATATGGCCGTGGTGCAATGTAAGGAGATGGAGACATAGGAGACCAGGAGGCTGGAGCCACGGAGTTCAACTGTGCCGATGAGACGCGGTCTGTACAAGGTTAGCCAAAACCTTTTAAGTCTGAGGACATCGTTACCTTGTCGCTGGAACGCCTGGAAACCCCACTAGGTAGTCAACATGAGGAGGTGCCCTGATTGTAATGGGGCAATGGTGGTTTCCCTTGCCGAGGAGAGCAGCGGCAGCCTTCACGGCCGCAGAAGACGGCATGTTGTAAACGAATGAATGTAACGAATGTGGATGGTGTACGTAATGCTATTTGGACGTTTGCCTCGTTGCTGTGTCGTCTGCCGGCAGTTGGTTGCTGTTATTCCCGGGTTTGTTTTGGTCGACGTACGTGGACGCCGACAAATTCAGAACGTCAAATGCAAGCGCGAAAGCTTAATTAAGAAGACACTCGATCGCAATTGTTCCGTTGCTAAGTAAAGATGTCTAAACGTAAGTGAAGGTTGCATTGATCCGGTTCGCTTGCTTACATTGACTCACAGCCGAGTGCCAATTCGAGCTCATTCCAGCTCCGACGGACGGTGTTACCTCGCTCGACTTCTCCCCGACGGTGTCCTCAAATCTCATTGTGTCATCATGGGACAAAACAGTTCGTCTCTTTGATGTTACGACAGAACATCCGGGCGCGTCGACGCCACGGAAGGGTACTCTGCTCGCGACCTTGGAGCACCAAGCGCCCGTTCTGGATGCTTGTTGGGGTGATGGTATGCACGTCTTCACAGCAGGCCTCGATGGACGCGTCAAAGTCGCTGACCTGAATACCTCGAACAACAACACGCTTGGTTTGCACGATGATGGTGTTTCCTCAATCGCATACAACACTGAGACATCACTCCTCATCTCAGGATCATGGGACAAATCCCTCCGTCTTTGGGATCACAGGTCTAAGCACATCGAAGCGGGCTTGCACGTTCAACCACATAAGATCTTCTCCATAGACACGGTTGGGAACAAATTGGTTGTCGCAATGGCAAAACGACAGATCTACGTCTTCGACGTGAGGAATATGCAACAGACTCTACAGAAGCGAGAGAGTAGCTTGAAGTTCATGACCAGAACAGTCAAATGTATGCCTAATGGGGAGGGATATGCAAGCTCGAGTATCGAAGGACGTGTCGCGGTGGAGTACTTTGATCCCAGTCCCGAGAGTCAAACGAGGAGTTTCGCGTTCAAGTGTCATAGACAGGCAGTCAATGGCGTGGATACGATCTATCCGGTCAACGCTTTGGCGTTTCACCCTGTACATGGTACGTTCGCGTCCGGTGGAGGAGACGGTACGGTTGCGCTTTGGGATGGAGGGGCGAAGAAGAGACTCAAGCAGTATCCGAGGTATCCCACGGGTGTCAGTGCACTGGCATTCAGTCACGACGGCAAATACCTCGCAATTGGTACTGGGAGTGGTATCGAAGATGGCAAGGAGCCTGTGTCGGGGATGGATAAGGTATACCTTCGTCACCTACAACCCGAGGAGGGCAAGCCGAAGGCTTTGGCTGCTTAAGTGACGAATGTAATGGTCTGCGATGTTGAAAAGACAGTATCATGATAATATAGGTCAGGCGTTAGGTGCTTCGCATTTAATTTATTTTCATTATCCCAAATCCTCTGCGAAAACAAGAAAGTGGAGATACGCCACACGTCACCTGTTACATCCTTCCGCCCAGGCCAGCCTGGTCCCCCATCGTTTCTTTCATTATCGTCAACACAACACTATCGTACTGTTTTACTCCAAGGGCTCCTCCTCAGTCGCCTCCGCGGCAACAGGGATGGTCTCAACAACAACCTCCTCCTCCTCAGACTCCTCCTCGGCCTTAACAGCCTCCACATCAGCCGGGGATGCCTCGGAAGCCTCGGTAGCTGTTGGGTTGGGAACATCCTCATCAATACCGGCATCCTCAGCAGCGGTAGCAGTATCAGCGTGAGTACGAGACTCAATAGCAGCCATAGCGACGACAATGTTAAAGACACCCTCGGGCATCGTCTGCTGGTAGATGTTCAAGAGCTCGACGGGTTGAGGGTAGACCTTCCAGGCCTTGTAGAAGCAAATGGCGGCGTTAAGGAAGTGTTCCTCGCCCTGGGTGAAGAGAATCTCACCCTTGGTAACCTGCTCCATGAAGAATGACTCGCGCTCCTCGACACCGGTGGGGAGACCCTCGGCGTAGACCTGAGCCAAGGCCTCGCTGAGAGCCTCGCTGGACTTCTTGATAGCCTGCTCCTCCTCGGCCTTCTTGGCCTTAGCGACCTTCTTGTGGGATGATCCTGTGTAGATACTATGAGCTTACTGCTTCAGCGTCGATTGGTTGGATAAACATACTCAAAGTCTTGCGGAAGGCGGCATCGTTTCTCCGACGGTAGTCAAAGTAGACGGCGTAACCTGGGAAACGGATCAGTGAACGATTCCAAGACGACAGCGACAGCATACGCACCCAAAGCAAGGGCAGCCACGGTTCCAGCAGCAATGGCAGTGTTGCGAAGAGCAGACATGATGATTTCTGTTGATTTGAGATTTTGAACTTTCTTACGGCGTAGTACTTCTACTTCTGGTCTCAATTTGACCAGGCACGCGCATCCATTCTGACGCCGTGGTGGCAGCACGTAAACTCACCGCCATAACAGTACAGCGACGAAGGGAAGGGACAACAACAATGCTTGCTTCGACGGGGACGTTGAGGAAGAAGTACTTGAAAGCGAGCAAGACCGATGCGAGGAGGAATTCCGTGCTGCCAGAGGTAGGCGGGGGCATACCGGGTGTGAATCAGAAAGCAAAGTCAAAGGTGTGTAAAGGACTATGTAGGTAAACGAGGCCATGCATTGACCCAGCATACAGGTCGGTGGTTTACTCAAGAAACGAGCATCTACGCGAATTGGTATTGGTGCGCCTGTCCTCCAGACTCCACAAGGCGGCAGAGCGCACCCAACTGCATTTAGACCATCCAATCTCGGCCTTCCTCCAGTAACCGAAACTAGGGAAGAACGTACAGAGAAGCCAGTTCTCGACCTTCGCGTCTTCACTCAGCCAGATTTCGACTCCGAATCGTACGTCAGATCACTGCTATCCGCGGCTACAGAAGCCGAGATCCAAGAATTCTATGCCTCCTTGACTGCGACCAAGAACAACACGTCATCCGATCTTCAGGACAACGTGTTCAAGAATTATGCCGATTTTGTCAAAATCTCCAAAGAGGTCGCGAATTTGGATTCCGATATGCATGTTCTACGTGGGTTGTTGAATGATCTGCGGGACATCACGGATTCACTTTCGCTGGCAGACAAGGGTTCTGAGACCGAGGACATGCCAAGCAAGCGTCGCCATGCTACCCACCGTAATAGTATCGCGAATCTTGCTGCCCTTCATACCAGTCAAATGCAGAGTCTTTGGGAGCACGTCGAAGGATCACAGAAGTTCTTGCCCGCGATCCCCGGACGTCATGTCGTTCGCGAGTCCCCTGCGTGGGTTGAGTTGAACGTTGCTACCTGGAAGCCAAGAATGGCCGCTCATCTGATTCTTTTGAATGATCATTTGCTTGTTGCGACTCGCAAGCATATGCATCAGAATTCGCAGCAGCAACCAGGTGGATCCAATCGTGGCCATAAGCAGCCCCGGCTTGTCATACAGCGATGCTGGCCATTGGCCGAGCTTGAGCTTACTGACCTTGCCGTTGAGGAGAACAGGAGGGAAGACGTTGGCTTCGCCATTGCCGTTCGCATTGGGAATGAACGGTTTGTGTATCGCACCGACAGAACCGAGGAGAAGAAATCCATGCTGTCAAATTTCAAGAGAGTTCAGGATGAGTTGAGGAGGGACAAGGAAAGGCAAATGGCATATGAACCGAGAGTGTCGGATTCATTGTCGTACATGACAGCTTCGGATCCAGCTTTGCAGTCTCGTGGATCTCTTCTACGGGGTATATCAGAAATGACACATGCACGAAGCTCGGCATACATCGAAGCAGAAAATAGCAAACGTAACTTTAGGTGGCTGCAGTCAAAGATGGATGAGCTCGATGTGAAGATTGCACATAGGGCTTTCGAGGAAGCAGTGCACGATGTCGAGAAAGGACGAGAGTTGGTCAATACTTTGGATGACGACATTATCGCGTCTGAACTGCTCACCATGAAGCTTGACGAGCGGAGTTCGCGGTTAGCTGGCATCATCACGCAGGATCTTTCGGATACTGCTACATCCTCGAAGAAAGAAGAAGTGAGAAAGATGGCGCAGCGGCTCCTTCGTCTCGGTTATGAAGATCGTGCGAGAGAAGCATTTCTGGGTGCGAGGACAAAGCTGATCAAGCAACGAACCCGGCAAATTCATTTCGAAGGGAATGTGCCGCTATATATCGCGGAGCTTGCGCTTATTCATTTCACTCTCATAAGGAATACGTGTGATATCTACAGCGCCGCGTTCACGGAGAATCGGATGGTGTCAGGATTTATCAAGTGGGCGAAGGTACAGGTCGAAGGTAAGGTGTCTTCATTTCTGTGATGCAGAAGCTAACGATCGTACAGCATACTCCGATTTGTTTGCACGGCAGTTGTATTCCTTTGGACCGGACACGCAGGAGTATAAGGCGAGTGTCGCGGCGACGAAGAAGCAGTGTGAGATCTTGAAACACATTGGACTGGACTTCGAATATTTGTTAGAGGGACTGCTACGAACGCCAGCACCGGAGGTGGGGGGAGATGAGGGTGGATATGAATTGCGATAGTAGATTCAAGTCATCTTGAGTATGAACGATATAGCATGCTCATGGAATCTAAATACTACAAAACGAACTCATCGGTAGTAGATCTTACATGGACCCATGAAGCCTGCTCAACACCAACGCATCAACAGTCTCACCAGCAGCCAACTCAGTCTTTCCATTCAATTCCATAATGCTAGGCAAACACAACAACGCATTCGCCTTCTGCATACTCCCAATCCTACTACTCCTCTGCCCTCCCGTAGAGTGTGCCTTCAACCTCCCTTCATTATCAACATGCAAGATCGCACGATGGTACTCGGGCCGGGGATCAAGTCTAACGGATTCAGCGAGTATGACCTTAATTTTTGGTAGCGCAGCAGGCTCATACCCAGCCGACTTCCGTAGCGAGGGAAGAATAAAGAGGTTAAACGTCACCATCGCACTCGCCGGATTCCCAGGAAGCGCAAAAATCAGTTTGGTAGACCCGTCGTGCCAGGGTATAGTGGCGAACGTAGTCGGTTTTCCGGGTTTCATCGCGACACGGCCGAATTGAATGGTCCCCTTTAGGGAATGTTCGATCGTGGGTTTTAGGAGGTCGAGTTCGCCCATGGAGACGCCGCCGGTGGTGATGACGACGTCGGTCTTTTCGAGGGCGGTGCGGAGGGTTGATTCGAGATCTTGGGCTGTGTCTTTTGCGATGCCGAAGTCGACGACGGGGTAGCCCCATGCTGCGATGGTTGTGTAGAGAGTCGGACGGTTGCTATCCCGGATTTCTCCTGATTTGAGTCCGCCTTCTCTGTCGTGGGGAACCACTTCGTTTCCGGTCGAGAGTAGGCCGATGATCGGCTTTTTGTATACCTTGACTTTTGCCCTGCCTACAGAGGCAAGCACACCGACTTCACCACCAACTGAGGTGATTTCCTCGCCTTTACGCATGATCACACTTCCGGCTTTGACATCACTTCCGATCTCACGGACGTTGTTGCCGTCTTTTGCATCGACGAGGATTTCTACTTCATTCTCTTCTTTGCCGTCCTCTTTCGTGGACTTGAGGATTGTATCTTCGACCATGACGACGGCGGTAGCGCCAGGTGGGAGGGGAGCCCCGGTCGTGACACGGGCTATTTGGCCTGGTTGTAGGGGTTGGTGTTCACCAGCGGATGCATGGGAGACTGTGACGACGGGGTAGACTCCTCGACCGTCAGAAGCGATGACGGCGTACCCGTCGACAATACTTGCTCGGTAGGCCGGGACATTCTCGGGTGCTGCGACATCCTCGGCGACGACGCAGCCAACGAGATTGTGGTCGACCTTCTTCTCTTCGTAGTTGAGAACGAAGCTGTGGTCTGCGATGATTTGCTGTGCTTCGGTGACGCTGATCATGGGGTATGGGGACTCACGGTGGCGTCTCGTAACTGGCTGATCAAAGGTCTTGGAGAGGTTACCACCGACTTTCCCATGGTAGTGTCCCTGGTGATGGTGGTGATGTGGGTCATGTCTATGCGTATGCGCGTGCCCTCCCTCGACACCGGCTTCTTCTTCCAGTTGCTTGACTCCACCCTTGTGCAACGCGCGACTGTTCTCACCCGCTGCGAGTTCACAGGCGTGTGGCATCATCTTGAGTACAGCCTCTACGTTCTCCTTTGCGCCCTTGGGACTGCCGGGTACGGTGAGGATGATGGTCTGCCCGCGAACACCGGCGACGAGACGAGCCATGACAGCGAATGGCGTGATCGCATACGAGGACGCCAACATACCATGTACCAGCCCTGGCGCCTCCTTCTCCAGCAACGGCTTCACTGCCTCGGGAGTGACATCCGTCACGGCAAAGCCGGTACCGCCTGAGGTCACGATAAGGTTTAATTCCTCAGTGTCGCACCATTCTTTGACGGTGTTGCGGATCTTGTCAATGTCATCGGGAACAATTGCTTTCTGTGTAACTGCCCAGTTGTCGGGATCCGATTCGAAAAGCTCGACGAGGACGGGACCGGAGCGATCGGTTGTAGCGTCGCGTGAGGCAGTTTCGGATACTGTAGGTGATCAGTCATCTGTTGTTCAAAGCCACTAACAACGCTTACCTGTCAACACGCCGACCTTCATTGCACCATCTGTATGTCTCTTGCAAACCATTTTCGTCGTTGATCTATCAGTCCTTGCACCTTGGCCCCAGCGTCCGGAGCACCTGCACCGCAAGCCGCACTCTAATTCGGATGGACGCTATCAAGTACGACTCCGAAAGTAACGTTGACAACAAAATACAGGATGGCGAATCTAACCAACCGAGATCTCATTCACAATTGCGACTCTTTTCCAAACAGGGTCAGCCAGCCTGTTGCCTACGCCGAGCTCCTCGAGTCCTACGTTTTGTTCCAGCATGAAGGAAAGACGCTGGGATATCTGCTGCCAAAGGTCGTAGAGGCATTGCGCGAGTTACCAGATGATTGGCACATCACGGGATCCGCTGCAAGTCTTGCGTCAAAGCATGATACCTTCGAGAAGAGATCAGAGGCACTCAAGAGGACGGTGGAAAAGTGGAGAGATGAACAAAGGTTCGCAATCTTGAAAGGCTGGAGAAATGAGCTTTACCCATGTTACGCCGGCCCCAAAAATGTGGTCTTTGTCATGGAGCGATCAGCCTGCTGTCTCTTCGGTCTCGTCACGTACGGTATTCACATGAACGGGTACATCCCCGCAACGGACTCTGCACCTCTTCGAATGTGGGTTCCGCGGAGATCACCGCACAAGCAGACGTACGGCGGGATGTTGGACAATACGGTAGCAGGTGGTATTTCATACCCCATGACGCCATACGACACTTTGGTGAAGGAAGCGGAGGAGGAAGCGAGTCTTCCGGCTGAGTTGGTGAAGAAGAACACTAAGGCTGCAGGTGTTGCGACGTACTTCTATATCAGCTGTTCGAAACAAGGAGGGGAGGGCGGTTGGTTGCAGCCGGAGGTGCAGTATATTTACGACATGGTCATTCCTGAGGGTACGGTACCAAAACCGAACGACAACGAGGTGGAGTCCTTTGAGCTCTTGACTGTAGAAGAGGTGAAGAAGGCTCTTGCTGCTGGTGAATTCAAGCCTAATTGCGCTCTTGGTGAGTAAGCCGACGCGATATAGTCAATCCTTGTTGCTAATCCTTCCGTACAGTCATGATCGACTTTTTCGTCCGCCATGGCATCTTGACTGTAGACAATGAACCCAACTTCATTGAGATCTGCGCAAGATTACACAGGACCCTCGAGTTTCCTCTACCATAGATATACCAAGACCAGCTCAGTCATACCTAGGCATAATATCTAGACGCTAAATGTCAAAAGCAAAACGCCGTCCTGTTACTCCTCCTCGTCCATTGGCCGCCGTATTCTGTCCATCTCGATTGCTTCGGATCCACCAAACCCCATCGTGTGCGGACCAACCCATCTGTAGGCTTCTGAGCCCATTGTACGTTCGTTTGCGTCTGTTTCGACGGCGGTGTATGCTTGTCGGAGGGAATCACCGAGACAGGATGATAGTGCGAGCCTGTAGGGTTGTCGTTAGCTGCAAACCTTCGGGATTGCAGATACCATATTTCAACCTACCATACGAGTAATGAGATTGGAACGGATATAAGGAGTACCAGAAGAAAAAGATTCATGGCAATAATTTCTCGAAGGTCGGGTTTTCGAAGGTAGACGTCACACTGCTTGAACCCAAGCTCTGCCGCGGCCGACGCACCGACGCACGTGCTCACCACCAAAGTACAACGAAGTCTGCAATTGCAATCCAGATAGCCTTGGGAGACGAGAGGACGAATGGCAGATCTCATTGCTGCCCAGCTCTCAGCTCGCGTAAACAGCGCCCTCGAACAAACCGCCAAAGACCTCCGTCTCGATGCAGCCGTCGCAGCAGCCTCCGGCTCGAAACAGCGGATTACGAGTTTGAATGACCCCCGTATGAGGGATGTGAGGAAACGGTTGGATTCGAAAATGGAGCTGGAGAGGTTGGAAGCATTGAAGCAGTTGAATGGACTTATGTCGAGGGGGCAGGATGTTTCGGAGTACTTTGCTGATGTTGTGAAGAATGGTGTGTGCGCATAGATTCGACGTAAGTCACGAGTTAACGACGCATGTACAGTTGCTTCTCCTTCACTGGCGATCCGGAAGCTCGTTTATGCCTACCTCCTACGCTACGCCGAAGCCGAACCCGACCTCGCCCTTCTATCTATTAACACCATCCAGAAAGCATTGGGTGACAAGAACCAATTGGTGCGGGGTCTAGCACTACGAGTCATGGCTGGAATCAGAGTCCCAGTCATCAGCGGTATCGTCCTTCTTGGTATCAAGAAGTGCGCGACGGATCCATCGCCGTATGTACGAAAGTCGGCGGCGATATGTATTCCGAAATGCTATAGCTTGGAGCCATCGCATCTACCGCAGTTGATCGAATATATCACGACACTTCTTGCAGATCGGTCGAGCGTTGTTATCGGCTCGGCGGTGTCTGCGTTCTTGCAGTTATGTCCTGAACGGCTGGATTTGATTCACCCGCATTACCGGAGGTACTGCCAGATGCTTGTAGACATGGATGAGTGGAGCCAGGTTTCTTTGCTTCGGTCGTTACTAATGTATGCGAGGAAGTGCTTTCTGCCACCTGTGGATGGCAGTGAGGAACCGACGCCGGTACAGAATCAAAAGCCGAAGACGACGAAGGACTTTTATGACGAGCACGAACAGGAGGAGGAGAAGAAAGAGGTACAGCCGGAGAGCTCAAGGCGACGATCAACAGATCCAGATCTGAAGCTTCTCTTGCAATTGGTTGCGCCCTTGTTGCTCAGCCGGAACAGTGCAGTGGTGATGGCTGCCACCAGCATTTACTTTTACCTTGCGCTTCCAAGTGAGATGAGCCGCGTGGTCGTACCTCTACTCAGCCTTCTCCGCCGCAGTCCAGATGTCCAAGCTGTTGCGTTATCCAACATCTCGGTGATCTCCCAGCAATATGCCTCCTTATTCTCACGGCATCACAGGCATTTCATTGTCTGGCCGTCAGACCCTGAGTCGGTCTGGAAGCTCAAGCTCGAAATACTGGCGTTAGTGGCAACGAAGGACAACATCAAGGATATCCTTCCTGAGCTTCAGCGATATTGCACAAGTCAGGATAGTGCCCTATCTGCCGCGGCTGTCAAAGCCATCAGCATGTGTGCGCAGGCCGTACCTTCGATGGCAGAACCATGTTTGAGGACTCTCATGAAGCATCTCAGATCGGACAATGAAAGGCTAGCGGCCGAGTCTGTTTCCGCAATCAGGCATCTCGTGCAATTGAGTCACGAGCCGAATGCCGATGTTATCACGACATTAGCCAAATCACTCGCATATGTCACGGATGCCAAGGCGCGAGAGAATATCTTGTGGCTCGTTGGGGAGTATTCGGCGGTTTCGGGGGTGCTGAGGGTCGCACCAGACGTTCTACGACTCTGTGCCAAGACTTTCCCGGAAGAGGACGTGTCGGTCAAGTTGCAGGTTCTGACATTGGCTGCGAAACTTTATTCTCTTTACCTAGCTCACGATCAGGGCCATCGCGACTCCGAAACCAAGGAAATTACGAACGAGGAACAGCAAACGAACGAGCAGATCGAGGAGGAGCCGCCCAGTGAGGCCGCATCTCCCGGTGGTGACAATGCCGGCATTACTTTGCTGTACAACTATGTCACACAACTTGCTCGATATGATCTTTCATACGATCTTCGAGACCGAAGCAGATACTATCGAGCACTGCTAAGCTCCCCGCTTGCTAGTGCCGCATCGCAAGTCTTATTGGCCTCGAAGCCTGTACCAGAACAACGCTATGACACAGCCTCCCGCGGTCGCTTCGTGTTGGGATCGGTTTCGTTAGCATTGAACATGGAAACTAAAGATTACGTGGGGCTTCCCGCATGGCCAGAGTCTGAAGACCAAATCCCGCCAAGTACTTCACGAGACGTCCATCTCCCTGTTTATGAAGCTCCTCATTCGCAGATTGCAACTCCGCAATCGAGAATGTACTCACCAGCGCCATCCACGCAATCGTCGCTCAAGGCTGCTGCGCCTTTGCCGAAGAAAGTGGGTATTCCAAGTCTGGACGACTTCTATGCGGAGAGTGACGAGGAGCAGGACGAAGAGGAAGACGAAGAAAGCGAAGAAGAGACTTCGTCAGGCGAGGAAGAAGGTTCTGAGGAGGAAGAAGAGTCTGCAGAAGAGTACGCCAGCGATGAGGAAACGGATGAAGAGAGCGAGAGCGGTGCTGAGAAGGAGCTGCTACCAAATGAGAAACACGAGCATTGATACAACAGGAATATATCGCATATGACCAACTAGATGTTCCTAAAATAAATTAGATGTGCAATTCGAGTACTCAAACGTAAACGCCAGTTCCATAAAATCCAATCCTGTAGCGACCGTGCTGCTCTCGATGCTATCACAACCAATGTATGCAAATAGATGATGTTCAAGTTGTCGTACCGTCCTTCTTCCTCAAATGATCCTCCGCGGAGTCCTCTGATACTGTCACATCCAGAGGGTCAACCTGGTGATTGCGTGCATCTTCCAGCGTGGGTGTTGATGAAAGAGACCCTACCGCACTCTCATCCAACTTTGTGTTTGCGTCGGACTCCATCCCGATGTCCTCCTTCTCCTTCGGCTTCTCCTCGTCATCCTGCTTACTCTTCTTTTTCCTCTCCGGTTGCGCTTCCTCGATTTGGTCCTTCAGGTTATCCTTCACGAAGAAGCTGAGCACCGCGCTAGCTGCACCCACACCGAGGAACATGTACCAACATGGCTTGAGGGCAGAATTGTACGCGTCTAGTGCCGCGTTCCGTTCTGCAGCTGTTAAGCCCGTTGGCAGAGACAAGCTCGATGAGTCAATCGCTGATGCCTCGGAGTTTGATAAAACGGGCGATGCCTCTAGGTGCTCCATCAAGAGGTTATTGAAGATAGATCCACAGATAGCGAGCCCGAAACTTCCGCCGATGCTGCGGAAGAAGTTGCGGGTACCAGTGATGACGGCTCTGTCTTGTTTATGACCATTTGCTTGGGCTGCGACGAGTGTGGTTTGAAAGGTCTGACCAATGCCGGAACCCTCGAGAATGAGGTAGCCGACAATTTTTGCGATTGAGGTATTCCGGTCAAACGTGGTCTGTAGTCCAAGTCCGATGGTCCAAATGACGAAGCCCGTCCAGATGGAGGGATTATATCTCCCAGTCTTTGAGACAACAAGACCCGAGACAGTGGATGCCACAGTCTGCGTAATGACTAGAGGCAGGAGAAGAACACCTGACTCGATAGCTGTCTTTCCTCGAACGATCTGAAAGTAAACTGGTAGATAGTATAGGTTGCCATAGTAGACGATACCAACCAAAAACGTCTGAATGAAGATCACGCAGACCGAAAGGTTCTTGAAGAGCCTTAATGGCATGATCGGTAGTGGGGCAACCTTCCATTCAACGATCAGGAATGCGATGAAGATGACTCCACCAAGCACTAAGAGGGCAATCACTAAGGCAGAGTCCCATGCATATGAGGATCCTCCGCCCGAGATGGCAACCAAGATAAAGATGGTCGCTGCGAGAATGAGAAAGGTACCAAACCAATCGACTTTGGCAAGTTTCCCCCGAAAGCTGCCAACAACGTGCTTGAGGGGTAGAAAGAAAAAGATTTGGACGACGGAAATGGCCGTCAGTGGTACGGTGAACCAAAACACCCACCGCCAGGTCGCCTCTTCACTAAACGCGCCTCCAATAACGGGTCCGATTCCACCTCCAATTGCGACTGCGGCACCTAGCAAGCCCTGGTATTTACCACGTTCTCGTAGAGATACCAGGTCACTGAAGATGATCATTGCAAGACTGTTGATACCTCCTGCTCCAGCACCCGCCACAGCTCGGAATACAATCATCATTGCCATGTTCTGCGAGAAACCCGAAAGAAGGTTTCCGAGGGCAAAGATCATGAGAGCTCCCATCAACACCCACTTTCTCCCAAAGATGTCACTGATCCGCCCATATAAGACTTGAAACGCAGTATTCGCAATCAAGAACGAATTGCCCACCCAACTGATACTCTTTGCCGCGCTGAAATCATTCGCAATTGCCGGTAGGGCCGTACTGACACTGGTACTGTCGAGAAAAGAAAGAAGTAATGCGAGTGCCATGGCCATGAACACCAGCAGCAGCTTGCGAAACGGCAGCCTGTCGGACTGGTCCTGAATTGATATCCTCCTTTTGCCCAACTTTCCAGGTCTTGAAATTCCGGCATCGGCTTCAATGTCCGGCTCGGCTAAGGCGGCGGCCATTGGCTGTGGAGCAAGAGCGGCGTCGCCTTCGAGAACGGACATTTGCACCGGCGAATCCTCCTGCTCCGCCGCTCTTGCCGACGTCGCTCTGGATGGTTGCATTTGTCTTTCTATACGGTCCAATGGATCATTGTCCTTTTCTACTTGATATTTCGATCCGGAGTATCTCTAAGTCCTTAAAGAGCGATCTACGTTACGGGCTGTGTTCCCCCTGCATGTTCGTAATCCGCTCAGTTTGCCTGTGCCGACGTGCCGGCGCCGTAACATCGCGGTAGCGGGGTACCATGTAAGAGCTGCCGACCGGCAATTAATTCACTATCGATTAATCATGATGGTAGTAACACTTGGGTTGGAAGAACCCTGAGAACAAGCCGTTGTTGGCGCCGATGTTGAAGAAGTTTGCGGATAAGCTGGAGGATGGACGTTGAAGTTGAAGGCGGAGTTCGCTTAGGCTTAGCTCTACTGCGATGGGGTGAAATCGGGTCAATTAGCGGAAGGATCCTTTATGGCAAGTCTGGGCAATGTGGATCTTCTCTGATATCCGGAGCCTCAAGACGGACTGCGGGGTGGTCTCGATTCGAACCCTTTTACCGTGGGACAAACATAAACCACCTCCATCACCTCCTTGGTCCACACCACGCAACAATCCTGAGCAAATGATCAATAAGAGTAAAATCTACATCATCCAAATTCAATCGAACTCGAGGTCAACGGATTGTCGCTCTCCGTAACTCGGGTTGGGGGAGGAGTGCGGGTTTGTGCGAACAGCTAAAGCATGTGTCAACTGTACGAAGCGCAAGCAGGGGTATGATGGCCAACGGCCGTGTGGGAGGTGTAGGGATGAGGAGGTGGAGTGCGTGAACGTGTCGTGATCCTAGCTCAGATGATGCATCTAGCGGGCCTATGACATATTTTTTGGCCGGCTTAACATAGCGGGGTAACCGCTGCCGACGGTCAAATGCGACATGATCTGTTAATCCCTACTTGCTGCCAGGATATATCTTGTTCTCGATCTGAAGCATCTCGCAAAAAGCCCTGGTTTGAGGATCGTCATGAAGCAGTGTTTCTTGCTGTCCCTTGTCGTCTGCCCGGAACGCTGTCTGCTCAAAGTTTCGCGGAATCCTTGATCCTGTCGGCCGCGTCATGACGTTCTCCTTGACCCAAGCCAGTTCTTTGTCAATCGTAGCAGCAACCTCTTTCTCATCCCGAGGTAAGGGCCTTTGTTTCTTGGTCGTGGAAAGCCAGGGGTGAAGGGCTCGAGTAATCGCAAGCCATTCCGCATCATAGCAAAACTCCAGATCGTCACCAGAAGGCGTTGATGCAACGGGAATGTCCATAACTTGCAGGAAGGCCCGGTTCGGTAGACACTTGTCTAAAGCCAGGAAGCGGGTTGTATTTGGTAGTGCCGGCTGTACTGGAATCGTGATGGGGGACACTCCGATCGCGGCATTGCGCGGCTGCATGACCACGGTTTCCGCTTTTTCGGAGCTCGAGGCATCTTCTGCAGTAATTGCGATCTGATCCTCAGGATTTGCTTGATCTGCGCCAGCATTCGGTGCGCCGACGTCCGCCGGCGTCGGTTCCACTTCCATATCGATGTCCATATTAATGTCAATCTCATCATTGTTCTTCTCCGGCGAGACTGTAATCTCGTGGTTTAATGCTAACGGCATCACCGGTTCATTCTCAAAGTCGTCATCCAAATCAAGTTGAATCTCGTCTGCATCGCCGTTCTCAACGACTACCGCAACCGGGGCAGTTTCCTCCTCATCCAACTCGAGTACAACCTCCTCAGAATTCCCTGCAGCGGCTTTCTCAATCATCTCTGCGGACGGTGTCGCACGCCTGCCTTCATCGTGATTGACAACAGCGGCAAACTTGACGTGTAGATGAGCCGAGAACCAATATGCGGGTTTCAGCTTTTTCAGTAGATTCTCCGCCGCCGGCGACCCAAGCGTATTCGATTGCACCTCCCTTCTGAAGAATGGCTTTCTCTGCAGCAGTGAATGTGTGTTGCCGTGATGGTAGATGCCTCTTGGCCAGTCATGGGACAGCATGACATCGATGGGCTCTCGCAAGTTGAATAGCTTGTACACATCGTACTGACGGACGTGATAAGCACTGCGGATAGTAGAGCTGTCGTACGGTACTGTTTCGAAATGACCCTTTGTGTAGTTTGCAGAGTTGTAGATACCTGACAGACCTCCAATTCGCAGGCCATTGACGTTTACGACGCCAGCAGCTCCCAGGTAATAGATGTTGGGTGCAACCCATCCTCCGTGGTACAGTTCCCAGGAGAAGTTGCTTGCTTCGTGGTTGCCGCCGATGAAGATAGTCAGTACTGGTGCAGTCTTTCTTCCCTCGTAGTAATCAGCAAAGTCGCCTAGGCGTCTGTACTTCGGAGGTACTGCAAGACAGTTGAGATCGTCACGGTTCCGTATTGCCTGCAAGACGTCAGCATTACCGGATATATGCTGGGCCAGCAAGCTTCAGTCACCTGAAAGTCGCCTCCGATCAGGAGCAAGTCAACTTCGACACCGCGCTGCTTCTCCATTGCAGCCAACGACCCGTAGATGGCGTCGAGCTCGCCATGGCAGCAACCTTCGAACGCGACGCGCAATGTGTGAGTCATCTTGCGAGAGTAACGAACGTCTGCTGGGCACTGCTTGTGTTACAGGGCATGTGGGAGTAGCGGCGTGCCTGCGAGGCCGCGCAGATTCCTCGGTTACCGTACGGCATGTATGCTCGAGCTTAAACGAACGCTCACTGGGGCTGACAAAGACTCCGCCTGTAGCAGCTGCCAGAAATGGACTTGACAGACAGAAGCAACAGCATACACGCCGCAGATCACAGCGTCAGCATGGATCTGAACGATCTGCGGTACCAGCTCATTCGTTTGGAGGACACAATCATCTTCAGCCTCATCGAACGCGCTCAATTCAAGCAAAATAAGCTCGTCTACACTCCAAACGGCATTCCACTGCCAGACTTCAAGGGCTCTTTCCTGGATTGGGTCGTGCAGGAGACTGAGGTCATCCATGGTATGTGCAGCTGGCAATCATGGTGCACCGTGGTGGTTACTCATGCAGTGCATACATAGCCAAGGTCCGCCGGTATCAGTCACCAGACGAGTACGCATTCACCGCTGACCTTCCTGAACCTATCCTTCCACCACTCACCTACCCACGATTTCTGCATCCAAACGACATCAACGTCAATGACAAGATCAAGGATTACTACGTCGAGAGAATCATCCCGGCAATCTGCGAGGAGGGCGATGATGTGAACTATGGCAGTGCGGCAACCATCGATATTCAGTGTTTGCAAGCATTGAGCCGAAGAATACACTACGGCAAATATGTAGCAGAGGTCAAGTATAGATCAGACCCAGAAAAGATGAACGAGCTCATCAGGGCGAGGGATGTAGGCGGATTAGATGCAGCTATCACCAATGCTGCGGTGGAGAAGCAGGTGTTGGAGCGACTCGGCAGAAAAGCTCGGGCTTATGGAAGAGATCCAGTGGAGCTGAACAATGACACCACCGGCGCGCCCGCAAGAGTAGATGTGGACACGGTGGTGAGCATGTACAGGGTATGTTTGCCGACGTATATGTGTCGAAGTATGTACTGACCATTCTTGCAGGACTGGGTAATCCCATTGACGAAAGAAGTGGAAGTGGACTATCTCTTGCGACGCCTAGACAACGCTTAACCGAAAGCCAAAAATATATCAAAAACTTACGCCTATCGTGTCGTCGTCCGTCTTTTATACCCTTTACGCCTGGGTCTCAGTCTCCTGCCTCTTGGCAGCATTGCCGGCCTCCTCCTCAGCCTCCCTCTTAGCAGCCTCGTTCTCGTTTTCATCCTCGTATCCCTCCAAGACCATGTCGTTCAAACCAAGATCCTCATTCTGCTCGTGCGTACGCTCGTAATCCTCGGTGGTCATGTTCGGGTCCGGATCAGGTGCGTAGATGTTCTGGAGGTATGATGCGGCGAGCGGGTCATCAAGGATGATGGTGAATTGCCTCTTACCCTCGCGAGCCTCGGACAGACCGTCAAGGAAAGCCTGCCACTTCTCGTTCTTCTCGGTCTCCATGGAGTCTGACTGCTGGGAGTAGACACGACCGTACAGCTCATCGTGAACCTGCGCCAACAGACCCTCCAGAGTAGTGAAACGACCACCCAAAGTACCAGGGTGGAGGTCGAGGTTGAGCTCAGGGACAGACAGGGCGCAGGTCTCGGACTTTAAAATATCACGAGCCAAGTCATCGGCATCCTCGACCTTCAAAGTGATCTTGCGACCCAGAGAGGAAACCTCTCCACCAGTCTTCACCTCGTTACTCTTGTACCCACAGTCATCGCATACCGTGGACATAATAACAACCTCCTTGAAATGAGGAATCTCGACCAACTTCATGTGAGTGTTGCAAGGGTGGGTACATGATGGGCAAGATGCAGGGAACGTGTGAACCTCATCTGGGCGAATATCGTCGTCATCCTGCTGGCCCTCTTCAGGGTTCGCCAATCCCAAAGCCTGGTTCTGCTCTGGTGTACGGTCGTATTCGACACGGGACCACTTGGTCTGCGGGTCTCCGGGCTGAGGCTCGATCCATGAGTTACCGGCTGGGTCGTTGAGGCGGAGGATGAAGGGGAAAGCGCGGCCCTCCAACATGTCGCGTCCTTTCTGGATGAAAGCTGCGATCTTCTCGTATGTTTCGGGGTCGACGTCTTTGCGCGCAGGCTGATCGGCGTCCAAGTCCTCGAGGACGGTGGACAAGAGACCCTCGACGGTGGTAAGCTGGCCGCGCTGTGGTGGGATCTCGAGGTCGAGCTCGACGAATGTGGAAGAGCAAGTCTCGGATTTGACGACTTGACGGTCAAGGTCACCCTTGGAGGTAACCTGAAGTGTCTGGATACAACCTCTGGGCTGAATGACACCGGCGTTCTGGATTTCAGAGTTGCGGAAACCACAGTGAGGGCAGGCAAAGGACATCAACACAACCTCCTTGAAGAAAGGAATACGGGTGAGTAAGAGACGGGTCATTCCCTGTCATGATGTACATTAGTAATCGTGTGAAAAAAGCGGCGATATGCGACAAACCTGCTCATGACACTGCATGCAGAGAGACTCGATCTCCTGGACGACCTGGTTGTTGTCGGTAACGTTCTCGGCAGCTTCACCGACATCCTGGAAGATGTCGACGGGCTTGTTCTCGTTGTCGGCCATTTTTTATTTGTGGATCAACTGAGGAGTTTTGAGTTGCAGACGTAAAAATATGCATCATACGGCGGCGCGCAAAGGCACAATCGGCCCATCCGCAGGTGCTAGAAGGAACCAGACGACTGGGAAAGCTGGTGATGGAAAAGAGGTATTGTTTTTTTATGAGTCATTTCATCTCGATTTGATTGCCGGTGATGCTGGTACTCCTTCCACAACGGAACTCTTCGTGGTCCGAGCATCTCGGCGACGTCGAGCACGCATGGACATGCACGCTGCCAAATTTAGTGTAGGGCTCAGTAAACGCGAAGTTGAACTCCATAAAAGTCAGATCAACCATGGAACCTTCCCGATCTCAGCAGTACCGTTCTACCCGTGGTGGATCAAAGGGATTCACCTTCGAGGCTGCCGTCTTGAAGGGTCTCGCCGACGACTCCGGTCTCTTCCTTCCTCACGCTATCCCCGCTCTGCCTTCCGACTGGCGATCCGCATGGGCTCACCTCTCCTTCCAGGAGCTCGCCTTCAATGTTCTTTCCCTCTACATATCTCCTTCTGAGATTCCAGCAGACGACCTCAAGGACCTCGTCCACCGGTCATACGCGACCTTCCGTGACTCGGATGTCACTCCCCTCCGTCATCTTCGCAAGAAGGACAACCTCTACCTCCTCGAGCTTTTCCACGGTCCTACCTTCGCTTTCAAGGATGTTGCTTTGCAGTTCCTGGGTAACTTGTTCGAGTACTTCTTGAAACGCAAGAACCAGGGTAAGTCCGATGCTGACCGTCACAAGATCACCGTCGTCGGTGCTACCTCTGGTGATACCGGATCCGCCGCCATCTACGGTTTGCGCAACAAGGAGGATGTTTCCGTCTTCATTCTCCACCCCAGAGGTCGTGTCTCTCCCATCCAGGAGGCTCAGATGACCACTGTTCTTGACGCCAATGTCCACAACATCGCCGTTGAGGGTACCTTCGACGACTGTCAGGACATCGTCAAGCAGCTCTTCGGTGACGCCGACTTCAACTCCAAGTACAACCTTGGTGCCATCAACTCCATCAACTGGGCCCGTATCCTCGCTCAGATCGTCTACTACTTCCACTCCTACTTTACCCTTCTCCGATCACTCGGTCTCCCTCCCACCTCCCCGGAGGCCGAGAGGATCCAGCTCCGCTACGTTGTTCCCACCGGTAACTTTGGTGACATCCTTGCTGGTTACTACGCCAAGTCCATGGGTCTTCCCGTGTCCAAGCTCATCGTCGCTACCAACGCCAACGACATTCTCAACCGTTTCTTCCAGTCTGGACGTTACGAGAAGAAGGAGGCTCCCGCTGGTCATGAGGCTGACGGCCAGTTGCCCCAGGCTGCTGATGGCGCTGCTGCGGCTCCTGATGGTGCCAAGGAGACTCTCTCCCCCGCCATGGACATCTTGGTTTCTTCCAACTTCGAGCGCCTCTTGTGGTACCTCGCTGGAGAGGCCGAGACGGAGGGTGGTGAGGAGGGTGCGCAGAAGGCTGGTGAAATCCTTGCTGGCTGGATGAACGAGTTGAAGACCAACGGTCGTTTCGCTGTCTCTGACAAGGTGCTCGAGGCTGGACGTCGTGACTTTGGCTCAGAACGTGTGTCTGATGAGCAGACTCTTGAGACCATCCAGGCTTTCTACGCTGGTGAGCCTGGAGAGAACCCTTACATCCTCGACCCTCACACCGCTGTCGGTATCGCCGCCGCTATCCGCACCTCATCGCCAGAGACCTACACTATCTCCCTCTCTACCGCTCACCCCGCCAAGTTCTCTGCTGCTGTTGACACTGCCCTCAAGAAGTTCCCTGGGTACAACTTCGACCAGGTCTTGCCGGAGGAGTTCAAGGGATTGTTGGAGAAGGAGAAGAGGATTGAGTACGTTCAGAGGGCCGACATCAGCTTGGTCAAGGAGGTTATTGAGAGGCTTGCGTAAAGGAAAGGGGTATAATACAATCACAGCATTACGGCATTTGGGGTATGGAACAGGCTCAATAATATTTCTTGCACACTTGAAAGTCGGCGCCTGATTATCTGAGAGGAGCATAAACTCCAGATTTGGCAGTCTTGAGTCCCACTGTAACAGTTGTTAGTCAAGTCAGGTGTGCACATGGTTCAAGAGGACTTACTCCTCGCCATCCCCGCTAGAATCTGCGCACCGGCCAATACTCCATCGATGATGGTAATGTCAGGACCAAGTGCACTTTCCAGTGCCGCACGAAGGCCTACCATACCAGCACAGCCAAGACACAAGACATCTGCGCCGTTAGCAACAAGATCCTGTGCTGCCTGAACCATTTTTGCATTAACTTCATCCACCGGTTTACTCTCCAACTCAAGCACACTTAACCTGCTGCTCTTCGCTCCCGCAAAGAATGAGTTCAAGCCGTAATTCTCAACCGCAGCCTGGAACAGGTATTCCCATCTCAGAGAAGCCGTGACAATTCCAAATCGGCCACCCGTCATGCGTGCGAAATACAGCGCTGCTTCCATTATCCCGATGACTGGGATGGATACGCGTTCACGCAATGCTTGAATTAGCGGGTGAGCTGAGAAGCAAGCAACCTGGTCGTGTTAGCTAACCGTTATCCATTTTTTGCATCTTCACTTACCAGAAGGCCGTCGTATTTTGTCAGATCTCTGTCATTTAACGCAGCTAAGCAGACGGCAGTGGAAGTGGAGCCATCAGACGCGGACTCAATTGCTATACAATGTTCAGAACTTTGTACTCCCACTCATGTACGTCTCAGCAACGAACCTGAAGGAGCTGGCTTTGGCGCAGTCCATCCCGTAACCTGGAATGTACCGCCTGAGGCTTCTCTTGCAGCCGCCACGGCATTATCCGTCATGAACTCCGTAGAGTTCGGGTTAAGAAGGAGTATGTGAGGGATGTCTCCAATCATTCTCTAATCAAGGCAAGTTACAAGTGTGTGTATTCCTAAAGATTGTACGGGTGCTCAGTATTTTTGGAGTCGTTGTCGGGTATATCGGTTACGCTGTATTGTCTATCAAACTCCGTGCCTGCAGCCTCCAAAACCGCAAAAATTCAAAATGCTTTCAAACGCTCAAAAAAGATGGTTGGGTGACGTCATTCGACCTTCGCGGTGTTGAGAACACCAGGCGCTTTCGAGAACCAGTCGGAAATCGTCCTGAAAGAATCAGAGGAATCGTTGACAGAGGCGAGGAAGAGATCCGACCGGCCTGCCATGTCCTCCTGTGCTTTTCGGATAGCCCGTATCGTAGCATTATTGGCAGAGCACTGCGGGCATTCTTCTATAGCTTCGCTTTCTCCGACACACCTGCGCGCAGTGTCAGCAGATATCCTCATACCGTGGGAAAACCGGGAGATAACCTTTGATGGAACGAGTGTTTGCATAAAAAGTGCACAGTAGGTAGATCCAAGGTACCGCCGCAGGCCGAGCACCTCGTCACTTGGAAAACTCGAGCCCTAGCAGAGAACGTGTTAGATGTGTTAGGAAAGGATAGAGGATGTCACTCACCCCTGTCTGAGGTCATCAACCTCTTTCTTCTTCTTCTCGGACTCTACGCGATAGCTCTCGACAAGCTTACGGTTGTTCTCGATTTCCCTCCTTTCTCTTTCAATCGCGTTCCCAAGGTAAGTTTTGACTACGCCGACTGTTGCAACAGCGTTGTTACTCAGGGCGTGCACCACCTGCAAGGGTGCCATTAGACCATCACGAGAGATCTTATCCAGGATTGAAGGAAGTTCGTCACTTGCATCAGCGAGGATCTTTGGATCAGACGTCAGGTACCGTAGCGCCATCGGGTACATCTCAGGCTCCTGACCACCATATTTGTGAAGAGCTGCAATAACGCCAGGAGTATCACGGGAGCTTGCGCAAGACTGGAAAATATCCATTGTCAGAGACGCTTTCTCACGCAAATAAACCATGCCGTCGCGGTAGGACGTGAATTGTGAAATGAAAAAGGCATTCGTCTGGTCAACAAGCGAATGTGGATCCTCAAGCATAGCCTTAGCCTTTCTTTCCCATTCGGATTTTTCGTCGCCTGAAGTCTCGACCGCTCGTCGAAGATATGCCTCGAACAGAGCTGTGCTGACATCTCTAAGGGCTGTTCCGTCATCGGAGAGGGAAGGCACTAGCGCCTCAAGGAATTGGATGAACTGTTGGGGATAGTCCAAGAATGTTGCAAAAGCAGTACGAGGTTGAGCTGCCGTGTACTCAACTCTCTTGACCTCAACTGGTTTTCCCGAGGCAATCTGCACGCGTGTCGATGGTGCTGGCGACGATGATCCGGTACCGAGGCCAGTTGTCATGCTCGAGAGAAAATGGGTGTAGTTTGGTAAGTTCGACAGGTTTGAAAGGTTTGGCATGAACGATGATGGGGTCGGCGCCGGTGAAGCTGCTGTGGTCGTTACTTCCTTGTGTTTCGGGATGTATGTTCCGGTGTAATAGTCGATGTACAGTTGCGTAGTCTCCTCCGGGAACTCATTCAACAAAACGTTTCCGTATGCTTCCAGTTGCACGTTAACGTCGTCGGGGTGTAACCGCCTTATGAACTCTAATGCTGCACGATGATCATGCAAATCCTCCAGTTGAATGGCCAAATAGGTCGCATTCTCTCCGTGCTTCTCTGCTAGGTAAGCCGCCTGTGCATGATACCCTCCTTGTCTGCACACAAGCATTGCGGTCTCCAGATCGAACTTGAGATCTATCTCAGCCATGATGAACTTTTCAAGGTTAGGCACATCCTTGAGCTTTGCGTAGCAATTGAGCAGCAGAGTCGTGTGATCCGCATTAGCGTGGCCTCGTTTGTGAAGTTCTTCCAGATAATGAGTGAGGTTGTGAATGCGCTGGGCGTCCAAGAATTTTCGAATAACCTGCGACGGTTGTGCTTCATCAATCGAGTCGATGTACTGGCGCATAGCTCCGTCAAAGTCACCCTTCGAATACAAATAATCTCCATACTTGTGGTAGATCTCATTCACGTTGACCGAGCCTTCTGCTTCTGTCTTGGCCAGGTTAATTGCCAAGGTGAAGAGATTCTTCTTGTACAAAATGCCAAGCTTCGACGGCAGATCCTTCTCCTTCAACCTATGGACTTGGCCGTCTAGCGTTACCAGAAAATAGGCGCCCCATTCACTAAACATACTTCGCACACCCTGTGGGAACTCGCCAGTGTAAGCAATGTACTTATGTTCCGTGTCAACAATGGTCATCCTAGCCGTGTCGAAGAAATCTGAAGATGGCATGCCAGAGATATTGCGAATTGTTTCTGATGGCTGCGGTGCTGTTGGGGGCGAAACAAGAGCGACATACCCCCTATAGAGCTTAGCCATAGTCTTGGGTCCTTCATAAGCATAACAAGGTCCGCGACCATTCGGCCCAAAAAAATATATGGCATCTTCGCGGACTGCCACGAGATCACCCGTATGCGGGTCGACCGCAGAACATTCCAGCCCACATCCAGCAGGATCAAGGATACGCGCTGGCTGTCCGTGAGATTTACCTCCAGCAGAGATGTATGTCATAATCCGGTTCGTTGTAACGACATAGAGAATAGTTTGCTTGGTCCCTTCTGTAAAACCAAGACCGGTGATTGGTTCTTCTGATTCAAAAACGACCTTGTGTTTCCAGGTGCTGCCCCGAGCAACATCACCACGCAGAAGAACGACTGTACCATCCGCAAATCCTACAGCAATCTGACCGAACGAAGCAACGAAACCCACTGATGAGATTGGAAACGGCTCACCTCTTCGTAATACGTAAGTTGTCGCAATCCGGGGAACGCCGGTCTTCTTATCAATCTTGTCAAGCTGCCACAGCTTAAGATGCGGCCCAGCTACATTGTCGTCGCCAATACTAAGTAGTAGATCTCTACCGTTATGCAACAAGTGCGTAACGCCTCCGTCCTGATGTGCCGTGAATGCCCTTATGACTCGAAACTTATCGTTCAAGATTTGAATGCGGCCATTCCTGTCTCCGACAAATACGTGACCACCTCCCGAGCATATAACATTAGCAGAAGGGTCCTATAGAGTGTTATTATCGTCATCCATTGGAGTATATGCCTCACGTACCCTGAAGATTGCCGGACTCTGTGTTGGATCAGAAGGGTCCTTCACTTGAGCACTATCGAAGAAATTGAAATGCCGCCACTGCAAGCATCATCAGTAACCATTCCGTACGTCTCAACGGCGTCAACTACCGAAGCCAATGCCATTATTTGGGTGCTTGGCGACTGCCGGGTCGTCGTCGGTAGACCTACGTCGATGAACCCGGTCACCCCGGCTACTGTAAGGGCGTGCGGCTGGCCGCAACTCAAAACCGATGGACTTTCATGAAAGGGCAATGGGGTGGTGAAGAAAGCGTATTGTGAAGACATAATAACCAAAAGCAAATAAAACGCCGGTGCCAGGATCTATGCCGCTAAGCATTCATCGCTGTATCCTTTGCATTCCTCACGCAGCGTACTTCTTGCGCTTCTGACCGAGCAATGCGTCGCTGCGATCCCTCTTGTTCACCACTTTTCTCAAAGCCTCCCTTACCTCACCCTTGGGGAAACTCTCAATGTCGTAGTACAGGGGTGCGATCTCCAACAACCACTCAGGCTTGATCGCGGTGATCGTACGGATGTAATTCTTCGACGTCAGAACGAACTCGTTGTAAAGAACCCATTCAGGCGCCTGCTGCAAGACAGTCGAGGGATGGAGCATGACAGACTGGTCATCCTTAACGGTAGTATAGGACTTCTGGGTCTTCTTGGCAACCTGCATGAAGAATCCGGAAACTAAGGCTCGTCGAATGTTGTTGTAGTAGTTCTTGTCCTCGAATGGTGTAGAAACGAGGTCAAGATCATTGCGTTCCATGGTGCGCTTGAGCTGGTTGCGGACGTTGTCTGCAGACTGAAGAGCACGGGCTGACAAGAAGTGGTCGTAGCACCAATTGTTAAGGGACTGGCCCTCGGCGGACTTGTAGGCGTGGTAAACGTTCAACAAAGTCAAGTGATCACCGTCAGGGTGAGCGAACTGCGCCTTCATGGCATCAGCCGCCTTCCTAGCGCTGTTTGGTCTCACAAAGACATTAGGTACGGAGAGCAGAGCAGTCAAACTCAAGATCTCGTTGGAGCAGTAGAACTCGGGAGAGCCAATCAACATCACTGCCAATGTAGGATCCAAGGGGAAATCGGAAGCCATACGACCAAGAGCAGTGAGGTTACCATCATCGTCCAAACAGGCAAGGTAGTTCAACTCCTCCAACGCACGCATCATGGTTTCCGGTGCAGGAGGATCCATGAAGTCAAAGTGGACAAGGTCGTCAATGCCAAGCTTCTTCAACTCCAAAACAGTAGATGACAAGTTCGATCGCAGAATTTCGGGGTAAGTCTGGTCGATTAACTCCTTCTGAAATGCCTCTTCGGTGTAGAGACGGAAAGCCTTTCCAGGCCTGGTACGTCCAGCACGACCAGCGCGCTGCTGAGCCGAGGCCTTGGAAATGGGTGTAACGAGCAAAGACTCGACACGGATGCGGGGGTTGTAAACCTTCTGCTTCGAGAATCCGGGATCGACGACGTAAACGATACCGTCGATGGTCAAGGAAGTCTCAGCCAAGTTGGTAGAGATAACGACCTTACGTCCATTGCGACCTCCAGGGAACTTCGGTGGCGGTGCGGGGTCGAAGATCTTTTGTTGCTGCTGTGGCGGCAGGGAACCGTAAAGCGGGTATACCACTATAGGTCCAGCATCTGTCTCCCGCGACAACTCATCTGCTTCCAAAGAAATCTTCCTGCATGCATCCTCGATTTCCTCCTCACCGGTCAAGAACAACAAGATGTCACCATCATCTTCACTGGCATGGATCTGCAAAACGGTGCGAAGGGCTGCCTCAAGATAATCGCGCTCAGGCTCAGGCGTATAGTAGATCTCGACAGGGTGAGTACGTCCGGGAACAGCAAGAAGAGGCGCGTCGTTGAAGTAACCTTGGAACTTTTGAGCGTCCAATGTTGCAGACATGACGATGATCTTCAAATCCGGGCGTCTACCAGCAATCTCCTTCATCAAGCCCATCAAAATATCCGTAGCCAGTGTTCTTTCGTGAGCCTCGTCAAGAATAATGCAAGAATATCTTGAGAGCATATGGTCGTTCATCGCCTCACGCAGAAGCATACCATCCGTCATGTACTTCAAAATAGTCTTCGGTCCGGAGCAGTCTTCGAAACGAATGTTGTATCCGACCTCCTCACCAAGCGTAACGTCCATCTCGTCGGCCACGCGCTTAGCAACACTCATGGCGGCGACACGTCTGGGCTGCGTACATGCAACTTGCTTGCCAGTCAAATGCGGCATGTCGTCGAAAAGGACGAACTGAGGGATCTGCGTAGTTTTACCGGAACCAGTCTCACCAACGAAAACGAGAATCTGGGTGGATTGGTAGAGCTTCAAGAACTCCGCGCGCTGCTGATGTACCGGCAAGTCCCGTCGAGTCTTCAAGATACGGAAGTACTCCTGAGAAAGAGGAGCTCCATTGAATGCGTTGGAAGGGCCGTTCTCCGCAGCCGTAGCCTGAGCAGCAGTCGTCTGGTGCCTCGTCAAACCGGCCCAATTGCCATTACCTTCCGCCTGACCGTTTCCGTTCATGTGAGCAAGATAAGGGTTCTCTTCAGTTTTTGACCTCTTGGCAGATCGCTCAGTCATGTCGTCCTCCCTGTATTTTTATCGCGGTCCTTGGGTATAGCAGCTGCTCTCGAGTCGCCGCCTCCAAAAAACCCGCCGTATCTTCACGTGACGCCGGCAATGACCCAGTATCTACGTTACACGCGTATTATACGCCGTAGCATCCGAAATTCGCATACACCAGAACCCTTCGGAAAAGCGGTCAATGGCAATGGCTGTGGAGGATAATGATGGTCGCAGTTTGTCTGAATGGATCGCCGAAGCAAGCGCGTTCTTGAATGAAGCTGTGAAGCCCTTAAAAGGTAGCATGGTCTGTCCAATTGTTTCTATAGATTACGTTCTAAGTATAGCATGCAGAAACCCAGACTTTGTCAACCTCTCAAATACGGTCCCTTGTTCCTTCATCATATACTGCACGACATACCGACTCTGATCTGCATACCATTACATTGTACGCCCTCCGTCTTCTGTCAAACATCCAGGTCGCTTCTAAGGCGACTCCGGTGCCGAGCCCCGGTGCCATGACCCTTGGGATGCGCGACTTGACGATACTATACAAGCTTTTCGACTTTCTCATCATATACTGTCTTTATCCCTGTTTGACAATAGGCGTTGGTGTATCGCTCCGAAAACGTTTGAACCACGCCTTCGGCGGCAAACAGCATGCTCCAGCCATAGAGAAAGGTGAAGGCAAGCCTGATATTCTTGAGGCAATATTAACGGGTATCCTCAATCTACAAAAGGAAGGAGGTGATGTTGGAACTCTCATTGGCGTCAGGAGCAAATATATGCTGGATGTTCTGGCAGGTTGTGGAGAATTGGCATTCAATCCAGCAGTCTCGGAGACGGAAAAAGCTCAGTGGACAGCAAAATTCAATGAAATGCTGGAAAGGTAGATTACTGACCACTAACTCTCTCGTATTCTTGCTAATCAGAGAGCTAGCCTGGATGCGCAGGCGCTTATCACCATGCTCACTTCCCTTCTCCACACACAATGTCCGACCTGGTTTCGCACCGTGCTGGCAGAGAAACTTTCGATGGTCAGCGTACGACCCCGTGGAGACGGTGTCCAAAGTGTTGTGTCGTTTGTCTTGGGACTTCGTACAGGTGAAGACGTTTCACTTGAAAAGGTCACACGGGCTGCCAAGCTGATATGTGCGATTCCAAAAACTATGTCAGGTGATGATTACTACGGCATAGTCTGCCCGCAGTTGTTGGGCATGCTGGATCTGCCCGGTGACAAGACACCTATGCCTCGTGTCAGTGCTCAGATAATAGCTCAACTCAACAGTACAGTTCCTGAGGTCGCCCGACGGTACATCATTCAGCCAGTACATCAACCCTTGCTCGCCCCTGCAAGTGAAGAATCACTGCGAAAATCAATATCTCGACTAACTGTATTAGTTGTCAACCCCGACTTTGTCTTAACAGAGAAGTTGATTCGGCCAGTTTTGTTACCACTATGGGGCTTGCTGCTATACGCTTACAAGACGAACCGGTCAACATGGCAAGAGCAGGCTCAATCGTTGATACTGGTGCATGTCAAAACTACAGGAGGTGCGAAGGCCATTGTACGCTTACTGCAAAATATCACGTATGTCTCGGGGCCTACCTGGGAGTTTGGTCCTGGTTCAGAGGGTGGCATTAACATCCGTCCTGCCACTATCCAGCGAGAAGTAGGCATGGACGAGATTGATGGGCGGGTTGAAGCAGCATTGGATCTCCTGAAGGGTGTTGAAACTGTCGAAGGGCTCATGAGTGAAGTACTCCTTGCTCTGCTTCGTCTGTGGCTTAGTGCAGGCGAGGAATCTGGCTCTTCTGATCCAGTAGCGATGGTCGCAACTTTGCGACTTCTACAGGAGACGCTTGACAGATTCGGCGAATCTGCTCTGAAGAAGCCAAGGCAGATTATTGAGCTGGTGAAAGGTGTATTGGACGAGTTTGTCGAGAAGATCAAAGCGTCTCGCAGGCAGTCCAGTCCGGCTACAGCAGCTCCCGGCTTGGCAGGACTCGGCAGCATTGTACAGGGCCAAGACTCAGACGACGAGGATGAGGACAAGGAAGGTGACGGTCAAGAAGGAGACTCTGATACTGTCGGACTTGCGATCAGTTTGCTAACTGCCATCCTGGGTGAGAGCGAAGATTTATCGGCAGAAGAGGTTCGTTTGTTGGGCACGACCAAATCTTCTCTCGACTTCATCTCGCGGAACTATCCGAATCCATTGCTTGCAGCCCCTGCCTTGAACTTGAAGACGTTGATCGCTGCACGTACATCAGTGTCCGATGATGTGGAATCTACATTGACTACTGAGAAGACATCGGTGGAAAAATATGCTGAAGGCTTGCAATTACTACAAGATCCGCTTGTTCCGGTTCGCGCACATGGTATGCAAATACTTCGTGACCTTGTCGATGTCGCCGATCCTGTCGTTGATGTTAATGCGGTCCTGAGCATGTTTACCAACCTTGTCCGTGATGAGGACAGTTTCATTTACCTGAATGCAATCAAAGGATTGTCAGCATTGACATACAGATACGGGATAGAAATAACAAGGCATCTACTCCAGGCGTATGCCGAGAGTTCGGAAAAGTGGACAGTTGATGCGCGGCTGCGGGTTGGTGAAGCTCTGTTGCGGACGATACAGGGGTTAGGTGCTGCTCTCGTAGGTGATGCGGCAACGGACATTGCACGCGTACTCTTGGACGTCAGCGCAAGGCGGAAGGAGATAGTCGAAGACGTTCGCCTTCGTGCATCGGCTCTTAGTATCCTGGGCATGGCCGTGGAAACAAATGCAACTGGTATGGGTCAATGGTGTGCACGAGCAATTGAAGGTGCATTGGCGATCCTGCAGCTCGAAAGAAACGAAGACGCAGTTACTGTACGGCGTGCGTCTGTGGTCCTGATAGCCGGGGTTTTGAAGGGTATCGCTGCAGTCGCTGAGTTCCCTGCGGAACATCTAAAAGACATGCAGCGCATTATCACGTACGTGGAAGCTACAGACTCGGATGAACTGGTTAGAGTCCAGGCAAGAGGGGTATTGAACATACTCCATGACATGATCTCTGGGGAGTTCAGGTTGGAGGAGTCCGCGAGTGTTTTGCGTATCTGATATTTTTGGGATGCATCGAACTCGGCCTGCCCGCAGGACGTGTTACTCTTCCATCTTGGTATCTTTCTCTCCTTCTGGTGCCGCCGCTACCCACAAAACATTATTGCATCTGATCAACACCTCACCCAACGTTCCTGTGCTCTTTCCGTCCACAAACTCCTCCGTATTGGCCAGTTGGAGGTTCATGTATGAGTCTACCGAGACCAAGTATCCCTAAAAATCACACATTAGGCGCTGTGTGGATTGCTACAATCTTCACGCCATACCTTGTATTCCATTCCCCACTTCAGTTTCGCAATGACGGTCTTTCCTGTGAGTTCGGCCAAAAAAGGTCGTGGGTTCACCTAAGTCTCGAGGTCAGTTACCTGGGCAGGTCGAAGAAAGTACGAAGACAATGCGACAGCTCATGCGACCATCACAGATCAATTCTGAATTCACGAGGCCTAATTCCAAGGAAAAACACGAATGCATTCGTCGTTTAGGTCGAGGATAAAGGTGTTCTCGGCAGCGGAAAGACCCCAGACACAATCTCCGAGGTTGCTTGAGTTGCGCAAGTCGCAGGAATGGGAGCGACTTACTGGCATAAATGACATGATGGTATGATTTGAATCGTCGGTCGAGGTAAGGTTATGGTACCGCGTATGAGGCCCGTGTGATGCATTGGCCGGCAGTGGCTGGTGAGTGGCTAATGACCGGGAGTGACAGAGGGAGTGCAAAAAAGCGCTCTGATTTTGTTTGTAGTATTTCTGTTGATTGTATTTGTCTTCATCTCGCTGGCCATGTCTTCACCTCTCTCCAGGCTGTGGGGTTATGACGCCGTGCACGCGGCCGTGATCCAACCAGGCAGGCACTGACCGGCCGCGGTGCGAGCTCTCCGTTACAAACAGATCAGAGAGACTTAATTCCTTCACAAACTACCATTGAGCCCGGCTCCTCTATCATTCTATCATTTAAGCTCACACCGCCCTGATCGCATTGCAACGAAGCAACTGAATCGCCATGTCGTACGCTAACATTGTGTAAGTCTTGCCGGTCTTTATCCTCGGATCTGCATGTTGATTGATTGATGCAGTATGGACAATGGTACCGGCTACACGAAGCTTGGTTTCGCCGGTAACGACGCTCCTTCATACGTCTTCCCTACGGCAATCGCGACCCGCCAAGCTCCGGGAGCTGGTGGCCGCGGAGGCCCTGCTCCCCCTTCTAAGCCTTCTTTCTTGTCTGGTGGAGGAGGAGGTCACTTGTCACAAAAGCGTGGTACAGAGGACTTGGACTTCTTTATCGGTGACGAAGCTGTTGCACACGCGAATACTCCGGGCTACGGAATCAATTATCCTATTCGACATGGACAGATTGAGAATTGGGACTTGATGGAGCGATACTGGGAGCAGAGTATCTTCAAGTACTTGAGGTGTGAGCCAGAAGATCATGCCTTCCTTATGGTAATCTTTTTCAAGTTTGATCCAACGTACAATGCATACTGACCGCAGGCGAATGCAGACTGAACCACCGCTCAACCCTCCAGAGAACCGCGAAAACACTGCAGAGATCATGTTCGAATCTTTCAACTGTAAAGGTCTATACATCGCCGTCCAGGCTGTACTTGCGCTTGCTGCGTCTTGGACTTCTTCAAAGGTGCAGGATAGATCCCTTACGGGTACCGTTATCGACTCCGGAGACGGTGTTACCCACGTCATTCCTGTAGCAGAGGGCTATGTCATCGGCTCGTCTATCAAGCACATTCCCATCGCCGGTCGCGATATCACTTACTTCGTTCAATCCCTGCTCCGTGATCGTAACGAACCGGATAGCTCCCTGAAGACTGCCGAACGGATCAAGGAGGAATTTTCGTACGTCTGCCCGGATATCGTTCGCGAGTTTTCTCGCTACGATGCCGATCCCGAACGTTTCCAGAAGTACATCGCTCAGTTGGGACCTAACCGTTCGGTCACCGTTGACGTCGGTTACGAACGCTTCTTGGGACCTGAAATCTTCTTCAACCCCGAGATTGCATCGTCCGATTTCTTGACGCCTCTCCCAGAAGTCGTTGACAACGTCATCCAGTCCTCGCCTATCGATGTTCGTCGTGGCTTGTACAAGAACATTGTCTTGTCCGGTGGATCCACCATGTTCCGCAATTTCGGTCAGCGTCTCAAGCGCGATATTAAGGATATCGTCGACCGCCGAATTCAGCGGTCTGAGCAACTGAGTGGAACCGGCGCAAAGAGCGGAGGTTTGGAGGTTGATGTCATTACCCACAAGAAGCAGAGAAATGCTGTATGGTTCGGCGGTAGTCTGCTGGCACAGACACCCGAGTTCATGAGCTACTGTCATACCAAGGCTGACTACGAAGAGTACGGTCCATCGATCGCCCGCAGGTATGAAAAACTTCCTTCTCGGTCTCGCCCGATCGCGTTTGCTAACCAAAAAAAAAAACAGGTACACCGTTTTCGGCAGTGCTTTGTAGGTTGGATCGATCGCGAAGGCGGAAGTGTAGGCTAGTATTCCCCGGAGGCGGAGGTAGAGTTCGGCAGATATATCCTGAAAATAAACAATATCTCTCACAGCAAACGATGATCGCTTCCGAAATACTTAACCGTGGTCAGCCGTACCGCGGCAGCTCCAGTTAAGGTTGCATTAGTGCCTCCATGGCCAGATAGCTCTAGACGACCTCAACGTCAATTGGAATTGCAACCTGACAACATTGCAATGGAAGATGGCCAAGTATTCATCTTTACGCGTACAGTTCATTACCAGTCTTCTCGTGGTATTCCCTTTCCTCGTACAATGTGCTTTACTGCGTGATGTGTCACGCCCAGATGACCGCAGACCTGAAGCGGCCGCCCGTTATGCTCGCCAGATTATGGCAACCGCGAATATCGGCTTCCTTGGATCGCTAGTTGGCTCAAAGACACATGGGTCACTCGAGGGATATCCGATGGCAACCATGGAGTATTTTGCTAGTACAGAAGAGTGTCTAGAGGACGGCGGTGGAGACCCCATCTTCTTGATGAGTCCATTGCAGGCTGCTCTTCAAAACGTCTTTGAAGACAACCGAGTTAGTCTGGGAGTCCGGAGTCCGCAACCGCAGTCTTCGCTTCCAATCGTCGATGCGCGGTTTTCATTGGTAGGAAAATTGGAACCTCTTAATGAGACGATGGTAAGTAGTAGTAGATGTCGTCCTTAGCTATCGAGCTGACACTTTCCTACGTAGGCGGAACTGGTCAAACCCTGTTATATGAGGGCACATCCAGAAGCGAAGTGGGCTTACGCAGCGCACGATTTCAAATACTGGGTGCTGAGAGTGGACGAAGTGTATTATGTGAGTGCTAAAAGCAACCCGTATTGATAAGTAGCTGGTACTGACGCCATCAATAGGTTGGCGGGTTTGGCGGCGAGCACTACATTGGTTGGATTGATCAAGAAACCTGGGGCTCTGCGAGGCGTGGGAAACACGATGGCGGGGGATTGGTCTACCAGCAAACGTAGAACAGCTAGGCGCCATGTTTGTATCATTGATTCTGTATTGTGGATAAGGGAATGTTCGCATGTGTTGATCTGTGAAGTGCTAGGGTAATCCATGGAAGGAATCTGGAAGGTTTAGGTGCGACCATCCATATACATGAACATGAACCCGGGACGGGTCGGCCACGATGTTGAATGCACTTGAAGCTTGAGGCAGGGCCATATGGCAGGGTGCCATGACCGTTGTAAAGAGCCATCGATTTTGGTACAGGTCGGACGAGCTTCGTCGAAGATTCCGGTGATAATACTGGATAGTCATGATGTATTTGTGAGGATGTCAGATATAATCCATGAAAAAACGCGGCCATAACCAGGGTAGTCAAAAATCAGTAGCTTTTACGAAGTTAGAGCATGTATCGCCATTACATATGATCTCCTCGGTTTGATCACCCCTACGTATACTGTGCTCGACTGTTTGTGAATCTGCGCCAAATAATGGCTAAACTGATCAAAGGGTCAGCTTATGTATAATTTGTCGGATTTCCCATGAACGTAAAAGCAAGCTTGAGGATTAAGGATAGTCAAACCTTGCGAACTTTAGGCGAGGTTGACATCCATTACTCCGATTGCAAAGTCCGGGGGAGTAAGCGCTCGTGGAATGCAGGTGTGGAATCTCCATATTATTGAAGGTGAGACATTCTGTCATACAATTCCAGGATGAATTTCAGAACCACATCGTCTACATTCTATGAGCAAATCATGAAACCTGCATGAGAAAGTTTCCAAAATTCCGCAAACGCACCCAGCCCGACGCCTTACAAAGTCAGAAATCATGAATTACGCCTACGCGGATCAAGCTTAAGAAATATGCCAAAAATAAATCAAGGATTATGCTGAACAAAATCAGATATTATGCCGAATACGATCATGGATTAAGCGGACAAAATTCGTGGTTTGGGTCTTAAAATTCCGCATGCGATCATGGAGTGAACAGGATTTTGTAATCCATAATTCTCACGAATGTAGGGACGTATGTGGGCATCATGCCCTAGGGGGTCGGCCGCTATGGAATCACGTTGTGGAAATCCCATACCAAAATCTATGGAAATGCCATAATGGGTGACTCCGTAGGCATGGATTACCAGGTCAGGTTCAATTCATGACTTTTTTAAAAAGTAAAACCTGACTCTAGCATGGATTGTCAAGCCCCTTGTTTGAAATGTGTCGGCTTAATCGTGGGTTTCCGCTCATGGAATTTCCTAGAGCGCGCGCTCATGAATTTAGGGAAATGCCATGAGCACATAATTATGGAATTTGAGTATCTCATAGCCAATAGAGCTATAAAAGCGATAGGGGTAGTCACCACGCCGTACAAAAGTAAAAATCATAGACTAAACCTGCATTCTGTCAGGCAAGCGCGTAACCCATGTGAAAGTCATGGATTCGTGGGTGATTACATATGGATTACGCACTTCATCGTGGGGTACAATCCTGGCAAAAGTACTAGACAAAATCATGGAATACCATCCTCAACAGTATCATGGACAGGCCCGATAGCAAGGCCAGGGATCACGATCCCAGATAGAATCTTGAAACGCTGCCACAAAAGACGGTCCTAGCAGCTGCAGAATACCTGAAAAGGTTGCGAAAACAACACGTATATGCCTTGAAAGCTAAAGACTTGCTACACAAAACAGTTTTCATGTATTTAATCCAGAGGGGTATCCTGCTACATATATAGCCATGACCAACCAACATGATGTCATGTGATGTCGGCCGTAGGGCAGACCTGACCTGACACGTACGAGAATCATGGATTACAAAATCCCGCTCAATCGGAATCGTGGATTTATATTTATCCATGATCGTAGCATGGATTTCAGGACCCAAACCACGATTTTATTTCGCATAATTCATGACTATGTCAGGGACCTCTGCGCGGATTGTAATCCATGATCGCGCGCTTAATCCATGGCCATTCTAATCCCCGACTAATCCAAGATTCTGACATGGATTGTGCGCGCCTAAGGAAGAAATCGTGTTTAACACATGAATTTTACTTCGTGGGGCTATGTCATGATTCCATCATCCTTGGCCATTATGCATATGGTTTGGTGCATGAGTGTGTTGTGGCTGTGCAGCAAAGCGTATGTATAACCTAGAGAACCCTCATCTCGTTGAAGATTTCAGGATATCTCTGGCGCCACATGTAATCATGACCAGCAAAGGTCAAGCCAGACCAGGTAGGAACAAGATTTTCTTGTATTTGATTGGGATTCTGCTATTATTCTGAGTCATAGTGCATGCATGTTTACGGCTGATACAGAAATCGCAGTGCTCAAAATAAATCCATTTTACCGGTAATTTTGCTCTTTTGGTCTGATACTACTGTAGCTTTTACTCCACATACTTTCGCATGACTCCTAATCTTTTGTTTAAGCCCAATCATCGTGGAACATCCAGATCCAGATCGTGAACTATACCGATTTGTATCCTGGATTATCATGGATTGAGCCGATCTTAATCATTTGTGTGGGTCCCAGTATCCCAAATGCGATCATGGATTTTCCACGATCAAAAAATCCATGGACTACACCCAACCTAGTAATTCTTGATTTTGATGGAGGTAAAGCTTATTACAAATTCGGCTTTGGTAATTCAATGGGTTGGAGGACGTCGCGATCGTCAACGCGTACGTCCCATGGCCACTCAATTGATGCCATTCCGAGATGGCATTCACATCTGCCCTACGACTTGAGGAAGTATGGGAATCCTAGAATATTTTACTACTAGTATGGGATTTCCATATCCTGGGCATGAGTTTGTTCTGGAATAATTCCAACCATATTTAGTTAGGCATGGGATTGGGTTATAGGATAACATGCTTCATACCTTGCACGTAAAAAGTAAGACAGAGCTTAAGCAGCCGACCAAAGCTGAACCATATAATTTTAATCGATATATCAGCGTTATTGTTCTGCATCTCAGGAAAGAGTTTCTGTACTTGTGTGAGGCAGCACAGTACCTGTGGTGCAGGAAAATGTCTGCTGTTCAAGTACACCCGCGCTGAGGTATTGAGAGAAGTGATTTCCTTGAATACCTCGGGATTTGGTGATCCAAACTTGCAAATGGGTTTATACCTGCTAAGATAACCTCCAACGTCTGATCGTGCTGGATAAATTCACTACGGGACTTGTGTTCCCGATGCTCTATCTCAAGTGATGAGTCGTGGATTTTCGGCAATCACTTTAATTTTCTGCTCCGCAGTTGGGATATCCATACCACGAATTCCATACTATCTCCCTCCGTAGGAATGGGGTGGGAGGTTCGCGTTCCGGTATGGGGCAAAAAAACACATGTGCATAACGTACCATGACCTCCTGTTAAGCGAAACACCGCCGGTATGCCAGAGGTCCTGCTTGTGGAATTCACACGATACGCGGTTCTAGGTTGGCTCTAAAACTTACACAAGCAGATTCCATTGCACCATTGCAATTGGGCAGGTGCTTCTGGTATTTGATCAGACCGAAAACATTCCGGATGACAATCCATCTTCGTCTTGTGGTTAACAACCCCGAATCTCGTCACGTTCTACCTGGGTTGGACCCCATGTTGTATCATGGTTGGAACGGAGGACACGAAGGGCGTGGAGTATGCTGGATCGTATCATGGGTTAAGCCGAACCCGAATGTGGATTATACCCAACAGGATTGTGGATTATGCTAAAAAAAATGATGGATCAGGCGGAATGATATCATGGTTTGGGTCCCGAAATCCATGATACGTTCATTGACTAATCCACAGTTCCAAATCATGGATTAAACAGGATTTTGGAATCCATGATTCTCACGAACGTAGGGCTGAGTCATAGCACCTTGCATATGATTACTGCTACGTTGAATTTACCTATCAAGATACGCAAAATATTCTCTAGTAATCGCGCTCTTTTTTGCCTATCAATACTGCGACTTCCCCCAACAATTTGTGGCATTTTTCTGTAATATTTTCTAGCATTTTGCTTGACAAAATTTGGAGTTAAGCCTAATTTTATCTGGATCCCTCATGGATCATGCCTGGTCTCGTCAAAGAGTAAGTCAACATCTTCAAGTATCTGGTCCCATTATCCGCGATAATATCGGGCTTTACCCGCAACCAAAACACCATGGATTAAACCGGACCTATCGCTAATGATCTATGATTTTCGCACAGGTATGGATTAGTGCATACATGCATCTCTACAGACTTCCATGTAGGTAGGTACATCGTATACACGTCCATAGCATCCAGATGCCTAGACTGACAAGTCGGTCTACGTATACCTGCATTTGGGAGATAACTGGAATGGCTAACCAACGTGAATGATTGCTAATAGAGTTTAAAACGGCAGAAACGATACCAAACATATTCGTAAGATATATGAATGCAGATGTGTGAAAAACAGACACGGGCCTTGAGAATAATGGCAGCCGACATGCTTCCTTAGAAATGACCGTGTGAACGTGAACACCTAAAAATACTCCCAAAACCCATCATACCAACGGCGTTTAAAGAAATCCTCCTCCAGGAAATCCACTGCCGTTTCCTCCAAATGGGCCCCTCGGGCCTCTCGGTAACCCAAACCCGCCGTTCCCCGGTCCGACAGGATCCCATCTAGCGCCGGGAGGCGCATTGGGTGGCCTTTCGTCCCCATAATCACCTCCACGACCTCCAAACAGGGGATGGTCGGCGGTAGGATGCATTCCACCCATACCGGGCCTAGGCAAGGGACTGTTTCCGCCTCCGAAGAAAGGGCCAGTCAGAGACGGATTAGAACCTAAGCCTGGAGGATTCAAGTCATCATGACCGATGGAGAACGGATTTATACCTCCGAAAGGGCCCGGACGTAGATGAGCAGGGCCTGAAGATATTTCGTGTTCATCGTCAAAATCAGGAACATATGGGCCCGGGTTCGGCCTGCCTCCTGCCCGGGGGATGCCAGTACGAAGGGGATCAAAGCCGGGATCACCGTATGGTAGAGGTCGAAGTGGTTCGGCAATCTCAGACGTTGACGCAGAGCTACGAGGCTCTTGGAGATCACTAGATGCTCTATATGATGTCAGTGTTGTCCCTCATGAAGTGCTTGCAGGTATATACTCTTCATAACCCGCCTTGTGCAGACCCGGAATGATCTTTTGTAAGACATTCAACTTGAACAAGCCAGCGAAATCCTTGAGCCTCGAAGATGAAACGTAACCATTCTGTAAGGGCTCCTCCGAACTGTCGCTTGGATAGGGAAAGAAATTCTCACTCGTGTATTCCTTTGCAATCACGCTATATGTAGCAGGCTTATCATCACCCAGACCCATCCCATAGATCATGACCTTCGGTCCCAGCCTCGATAATTTGATCAAGAATGTTAGCGATGACTGTGTGTGGGTGTATCTGAATTCATGTAGGGAAGGCGTTGTTGAGTTCCAAGACTGTGGAAGCGGCTTCACATCAGCAGCATCAAACGGCGTATCTGCTCGTTATGAGAAAGACTGAGCATGAAGGAATGTTCGTAACGTACCAAATTTACCGTCTTCGCCCAGGCCTACAAATCTGAACCCAACGGCGAGCATACATGCATGGCAAAGAATGGCCAAAGCATCGTACGGGTTTTTGAGCAAGACCGGCGAGGTCGACGATTCGGGGGCGGTATTGTCGTCAGAACCGGTACTGGAATTTGTCAGAGAGGCTCTGAGAATGTCAATGAGCCTCTGTGGATTCAACGGATCAGACATGGTAAAGGTCCTGGTTGTATGCCTTTGGTTTACGTTGCGGCGTGATTGCGTACACGGCGGGGCCAGGGAATCCGGGGCAACGCAGGGTTCACCCACGCTGATGAATGAATGGGAAACTATGTACATTGCACAAGAGACAATAGAAGTTAAAAACATCTATGATTTTGTCTTGACGATTGCCAGACATCTAACGGCAACGGCTCGTATCGATTGAGAGTGCAGCCCGATCTCAATGACGTCGTTTGCGATCGATGCGCACTGAGAGGCTCGACCGCGAAAGAAAAAGCTGTACTCCGCCAACTGCTATTGACTGACCACCAAGAACAACCGGTCGTTCGAAGCAGCAGCACCGGCGTTACATGTTGAATCGCCTTCTACGAAATCACACCGGTATACGATTACAGTCGAGATCATTTTGTGCCTTTGTCATGCCTCCAAAACGTCAATCCAGAGCGGCAACGAAAACCAAGGCAGCCATCGTTACCCCTCCGGAAACACCGCTTGCTGCTACCATCAAAACATTGCAGAACAATTTCGAGCAATCAAGGAAGTTTCATGACGTGTCCTTGCCGAAGGCGCCGTCTATTGCGCCTCAGAAGCTGAAGGGCAAGGAGAACGAAATAACCGAGGCGGAAGGGGATCGGGAAGCAAGCCCAGATGAAGAGAAGATAGTCGAGAAAGTCGAGGATGAAATGGAGGAGGACGCGAATTCTATCGCTGCCGAAGAGGGCGTGCCGCTCAGCAAGGCGAAGCAGAAGGCCAAGGAGAAGCGGGATGAGGCTGTTAAAGAGGCGCTCGCAAGACCCGCACCTGTCGACAAAGACTATGTACCCATCCCGTGGAAGGGACGCCTGGGATACGCGTATGCGTTTGCCTAACTTACCTACACCTTCCTCGCTAATCCGCGTTTAGTTGCTTGAACACCATCCTCCGCGAACTCCCAACACCTATCTTTTGCTCACGTACCTGCCGCCAAGCCACACTGGAGAAGGAGGGTATGGAGTTTGTTCGTGCTCTTGGCAAGCAAAATGCTGCAGATTTGTCCAAGATGATCGAATGGAATGAGCGCTTCGGCATCCGCTTCCTTCGTGTGTCTAGCGAGATGTTTCCGTTTGCATCGCATGAAAAGTTTGGGTACACCCTGGAATTCGCCGACGAGGAATTGACAGCTGCGGGAGCTTTGGCAATGAAGTATGGTCATCGTTTGACGACGCATCCAGGGCAGTTTACCCAAATTGCTTCGCCGAGAGAACAGGTCGTCGATAATGCCTTTCGCGACCTGATTATGCACGATGAGCTACTTACCAGGCTTGGAATGACCGGTCAAGCAGACAGGGATGCAGTTATGATCATACATCTGGGCGGAACCTATGGCGACAAACCAGCAACACTTGACCGCTTCCGTGCCAACTACGCCCGTCTTCCGGAAAGCGTGAAGAGGAGACTTGTACTTGAAAACGATGACGTGTGCTGGTCTGTAACCGACCTCTTACCGCTCTGCAAAGAGCTGGGCGTGCCCTTGGTCCTCGATTGGCATCATCACAATATCGTGCACGGCGATATTCGTGAAGGGTCACTTGATCCTTACAACCTCCTACCGGAGATAAATGCTCTATGGGAAGCCAAAGGAATCACTCCAAAGCAGCATTACTCGGAGTCTAGACCAGGCGCAATCATGCCCATGGAACGTCGCGGCCACTCAAAACGCGTGAGAAATCTCCCGCCATGCCCAGACACCACGGATCTTATGATCGAAGCAAAGGACAAAGAGCAGGCAGTTTTCGAATTGGCAAGAGTGTTGAACCTTGACAATCCTAAATGCCCTCCTCAAATCGCTGAGAGGCCTATGGACGAATTTCATGAAGGCGGATGGTATCCCGAAGGTGGGGGGGAAATTCTGACGAAACCAAAGAGAGTCAGGAAGGTCAAAGAACCTGAGTTGGACGACGATGGTAAGCCAATACCGCCGAAAAAGAAGGTTGCGCGGGCCAAGAAAGGAAAGGCGGCCGAGGCAGCAGCTGAACACACGTCAATGGACGAGAACGCAATGGAGGAACAGGAAAAGAAGGCCGCAGGGGAGAACAAGGATAGTGCGCCAAGCAAGAAGAAACGAAAGACAACAAAGAAGGCCGTTGTAAAGGAGGCGACGCCGGAGGAAACTGACGATCATGAGTCTGACTCGAATGACCATGTCCCTCCCACAACTGGCTCAAAGAGAACGAGCGGAAGAGCAAGGAAAGCCGTAGTATCCTACCAAGAAGCAGAACCTGGCATGACAACGGATGAAGAGCATGGCGTATAGTATATGGTATGGGGAGTAGTTCAGTACGATAGAACAGAACAAAGGTGTAATCGAGGGTATATTCATAGTACAACAATAATCCTACATCATCCTCGCGCCCGCACCTGATCGAATTGCACTCCTAAATTAATGGTGGTGACCAGTGACGACATCCTTGATCTTCTGAAAAACGCCCTCCTTCTTCGTGCCGGACTCGGCTTCGGCCTCCTTCTTATCCGCATGTTGCGCGACCTTGCTCTCGGCCTGGTCTTCAGCACGATCAAGCTTGCTCTCTCCGGTTCGCCTGGAACCGGTGTGAGTACCAGTAGTTCCCACGCCAGTACCGGATGTAGTATCAGCGCCGGTGACGCCGGAAGTCGTTCCAACGTTTGCACCGGTAGGGGCGCCGGTAGCACCAGCGGTCAAACCTTCGCTGCCTCCACCCAAGTGATGAGGCAAACGCTGATCCGCTCCGCCTCCGGGGGCCACCTCCGGCTCCTGACCGACAAAGGTCTGGCACACTTCGCCCCTACCCTCAAGGGATCCGCCCTTGGCCTGGAACTCCTGCAAGCTAATTGTGGGCTGAACGGTGGCTTGGTGACTATAACAATCTTAGTCAGTAATGTGCGAGAAGCAAAATATGTTTGCGACAACTTACACCACGGGCGCCTCATCAATCCTCTCGTGAATGGGAACTGTGGTCTCAATGACCTTGCTCTGGAGAGTCTCGCGTTCAATGACGGGCTGAATGGTCTCGTGGACGTGGTGGTGAACGTGCTCGGTGGCTACGGCACCAGTATTGACCTGGGTACGCTGGGTAGGGAGGACCGTACGCTCGTCACGGAAGGCAGCCTGCTGAGCCTCGAGAGCACGAGCAGCCTCCGGAGCGATGTCAGCCTCCATGCGGCGCTCCGTCACAGGAACAACGTTTTGAACATGAACTTCGGCCTCAACCTGGCGGTCGGCAATTGGTCTGTGCGTCACAGATCAGCAAGGGAGTTTGTGGAGCATGAAGGAGGGAACATACTGAACACGCTGCTGGTAGTGCTGGATGTGCCTCTCCTTATCAATGGCCTCTGTGATCTCCTCCCTCTCGGACTGTTGAACACGCTCGTGAACGACGGCGGGCTGGACGAGCTCGGAGACGTCGGTGGTGTTCTGGTTAACGGTGGTTTGGTTGAGTCTGTCGGACATGGTGGTGATGGAGAGAGGTGGGACGGGCTGGGAACGCGGGCATTCTTATAGTGGTCACAAAGCACGGGCAATCAAGGACAGCTGCCAATCTTACTTGACGTCATGCGATGAGGTCATCGGGTGCACCTTGCTCTTGCCCTGTTCTAGCCTACTCACCTCAGCAGGGACAGCGCGCGTGGGACAGTCCCTGCTATCACGTGCTGCAAGTTCTGCGCACGCTATAAATTCGCCGCGAGTGCTCGTCGAAGCGCAAGACTCGTCCCACCCACCTCAACCTTCGTATCACGGCTCATCGTATGTCCCGTCTGTTACAGTTGTTCGACGTACGTGTTGCTTTCACAGACCGGTCTGGTCATCCCCTATGAGGAACAAACAATACATTATCAAGCTCAACAATCAGAACAATAATGTTGACCTCCATATTTCTTCACTTTCTGAGGGAATATGACCAGACCTTTTCTGTGTAATCGATGCGGATGTTATTGAAAGTTGTGCTGTGAGGGATTTGTCATTGGTGACGGGTTTAGATGTCAATTGCTCGTGTTCTGAGCGAGTACTACAAATACATTACCACTATCGTTGTCTGAAAAGCTGTCAAACCTTATCCCATTGGCATGCATGCATGTTGCTGCGCCTCCTCTGTCATACGCACTGAGCACGATCCGCAGCAGCTGCCATTTAAACAAAACCTTCAGTCGCTCAACTGCTCGTCGAATTGATTGATCATCACCAACAGCTATAACGATGGATAACTTCGACACTACGAAAGCTTTCAAGATCGCCAACTTGGCCGCTGCGGTCATCATGGTGCTTGGCGGTATCAGTCAATTCTTCCCAGTCGGCTTCCAGAGCGTTATCATCGGCTGCTATGTTATTCTCTTCGGTACGTAGTGTTGAACAAGTACCAACCATCCAAGCGCTGATCTTCCCAGGTGTCGCAACCGGTATCCTCGAATTCCAGGTTCCTCCGCAGGTTGCACGGTACGGAAGCTTCCTATTCTCTTTTGTTGGACGAGGTGCTCGTGAGGAAACCCCTTGATCCTCCAGATCTGAATGGAAAAACTAAGCTCGAGATGATAGTCTACATCTTCGTGGGAAGCATCCTGCTTAGCGACAGCGTGCTCCGGATCATTGCTGGCAGTCTTCTCATGCTGCTCGGCGTGGTATACGTCGGACTGGAGTTTGTTCCCAGCATCGAGCCACCCACGTATGTCTATCTTGTCCAGAAAGTGTAAGCAACGAATACTGACCGAAAGGGCGTACAGGAACATGCGAGAGGCCGAGTACCAAGCTGGCGGAGAGACGGTCTGAACAGAAGTTGCAAGAGAACGATGTGGAGACAAATGATTTAAATTATCTTGTACAGATGATACATACCAACGCAATTATTCCCTGTCAAATGTCCCTTTATCAGCTGGAGGCGGGGACCCTGCATCGCCTGCAACTCTTAGGTAATCGCTTCGTTTGCCCGCCCGGGGGCTCGGACCGCCACTGGACTCCCCACATAAAAAACAATGCCCGGTGCCTAAACCTTCGAGTGCTGTTGTCCCGACTATGCCTCACAGTGAGCTGCATCTTGAAGTCTCCCAGGTCTTCGTATACCCGATCAAGTCATGCCGCGGCATCTCCCTTCCGTCTGCTCGACTGGGCGATACAGGTTTCGCTCATGACAGGCAGTTCATGATTGTTCGTGTCATGCCTAATGGCACCTACAACATGTGTACAATGCGAGATACGCCTAGGATGGCTTGGATCCACACGGCTCTCGAGGTTGAGGATGGGGTGGAGATACTGGTGATCCAGGTGGAGGGTGCGGATGATTTTGTTACGATCCCTATGTTCCCAAGGTAAAGCGTCAATCTGTGCGGTTTTGACACGGCCCTAACGTCTAGTTCAGTGCCAAATACCTTGCGCATTGTCCTATCATCGATACGAAGGTCTGGGCAGCACCTGTGGATGCTTACGAGATGCCAACCGTTTGCTCCGAATACCTATCAGAATTCCTCGGATTCGAATGCAAGCTCGTTTATCGAGGTCCAACAGAGCGACCAGTTAGGGGGAATCTGCCTCCATCTTCTGCGGATAACGCGAAACCAATCGTTGCTTATGCGGATGGGCAGCCTTTCCTTATCGCAACGGAGGAAAGCTTCGAGGACTTGAATTCACGGTTACCTCAGCTGTTGCCTAGCATCATCCGGTTTCGCCCAAATATCGTTCTGAAGGGTGTACCAAGAGCATGGGCGGAGGACGACTGGACGAAAATTAGGATCGGTGGCACGGTTTTTCACCTCACTTCGCGGTGTCCGCGTTGTCGGTTGCCGAACTTGGACCTCGAAACTGCGGTGCCCGACGAGGCACAACCGTATAAGACGCTGCAAGGATTTAGGAGGATTGATCCGGGCTCAAAGTACACGCCATGCTTTGGTATGAACGCGGTTGCCAATGCTTTCGATGGCGAGATCGCGGTGGGGGACAAGGCGGAGGTGCTATCTCTGGGCGAGCATTTCTACATGAAGCCGCAAGTGTAGGTCGTTGTCGGTAATATATAGACATAGAAATGGACGAGGTCCTCACGTATCGACACAAGATGCAAGGTTGGAATTAAAGTTTTCCGTACACTGCGCCTTGTACAGGGTGGCTCACCGCAGAACTGCAGCCGCATGCCAGCCGCTACTCTAAACTCAATGCAAAAGTTGATTGGGTGACGTTTACCAATTGCGTATACGTATGGCTCTGGTCCGTGAACCTTATTGTCTTTGAGGGGATCTTTCACCTTCAAGTTACTGTTCCCGCTCCCGGATCGGGTTCCTTCTGCTCAGCCATCGTCCAACGGGTGTCTGACCGCTTCCGTCGCCGCCTTTTCGTGCTCCGCCGTCGTCCACTCGCTGTCGCAAGGACCATTGCAGTGTCTGACAAGCGAGTACATCACCAATCAAAGCGAATGCTAAGGCGATGCCAAGTGTGCTATTCTGGAAGAAAAAGAAGACGGTCTCAGGTCAACAGCAGTCAGCCCAGGAGACATCAAGCCCCTCACGACTGGGATCTATTTTGCGCGAGTCCAGCTTCCGGTCAAAGCGCAACAGTGTGCCGGCTACTCCGGTAGCAGGTGTTCCATCGCAGCAGTTGAGAGATTCAAGCACTCCTACTCTAGGTCACGACAAGCGTCAGCGCAAAAGACAAAGCGTTCCAGCGTCTAAGTACCTTGTCGACGAGAACCAACAAAGAGGAAGCCAACCACTCTCCAGAAATATATCCATCTCCAAATCCCTAAAATCGCGAAAAGAGTCAATGTCCGCTGCGCCGCCTCCTACGCGCGGTTCGGTGATGTCGTCCATGTCGCAATCGCCATCTATGATGCGTGCACTGAAAGTCCGATCACTGGATTTGGTCAAGCCAAGTCCGACACTGAGATTTATGCAAGAGGAACCAGAACAACGTCCGCTGCAGTCACAGGCACCAGGTTCCCATGTTCGAGCCCAGTCTGAGGGCATAATTCTGAACCAAGTGCTCCCTAAGCAGCATCAACACTCAAAGTCAACTGGTACAGTGGATGGGATAGCTGATACGCTTGGAGCAAAGGATTTGCGGAGTTTAATGGAGCGCGAAGAGCGTCGAAGAGCCAAGCGAGTTGAAGAAGCGAAAGAAAGACAGGAGCAGCGTCGGAGACTGAGAGCGGAAGTCGAAAGGCTTCAGCAACAAGAAGAAGATATCGCCCGTCGGTCAAGAGGACAGCAAGCTACATTCATGCGTTCGGGGTCGTCGAAAGGAAAGGAACGAGCTTGGGAAAACGAAGATTTTGTGGAGGTCAGGTCTCAAAGCGTGGCAACCCAGACGCCTGAAGCCTGGGCTTATGAGGAAGAAGGAGAAGAGGCCGAGAAATATGCAGAAGATATGATGTCGCTGGCTATGCCTATCCAGCCTACCCTCAGCGAAGAAGCCTATAATCAGGAATTCAGATCTTCGTCGAGAACGGCTCCTGGCCGAGTGTCATCACGTTTCCGCGAGTCTGTTGATGCGTCCGAGTCTTCCAAAAGTTCAATGGAAGGGCCATCCGCCATTCCCGCTCAGGACGTGAGTGCTGTAAGCAGAACGACGGAAATTTCGGCTGAAAGGCGTGGTAATGCTAACTTTATCTCCACTGCTTGGTCTTCTCTGATACGCCGAGCATCGTCGTCACGAAAGAAGAAGGAGCGTGACATGGCCAAGTACAAGAAGGAGAGGGCAGCGGATAAAGCTACTCCAGAAAGGGAGTTTGTCGTCACCGGAGGGGCCAAACTTTCACATGAGGGTGGATCGCCCATCATGCTAGTACCGCACTCCTCAGTCAGCGGTACGGGTGGGGTATCCAAGAGTCGTTCAAAGATGATCCAGCCCCCAATGCCATCACCCCCTCCTACGTCTCCGCCACCATCCAGCAGCCTCTATCAACCCATTCACAAAGACTTCGTAAGCATGACACCTGCTTTCTCAGGGTCTGCGCCATGGCATGAATCAAACGAGAAGGAATCCGAAGGATCCGAGGATTCGAGTGGTCCTGTTACGATCACATCCATGCCGTTCACTCCCGCTCACGTCCGAAACTTCTCGCATCCTACACGTGAGGCTACGCACTCCGATCGTGAACGTGAGACGTTATCTGCTGCTTCGTCGCGGATGGATCGCCCTCTATCGACTGTAACTGATCCGGGCGATGCTCTCATCTACGCCTTTCCAGCAGTACCGCAGCGTATTCCTTTGCAAGAGGCCTTGTCCGGCCAACCGCGCCAAGTAATCTTGGCTGAACCAGTTACAGATATTGATATTGACGAGTATATAACCGAACCCCGTGATGCTATTGTGGAGCCTGTGGAGGATATCAGTGATACGACTCCGCAATTCAACAGGATGATGAATGCGGATTTATCGCCAGAAGGAACACCACTATGGGATTCACCAACACTGCCTGCAGGTCGCGACTATGAGGCAGGTTCGCCTTCTGATATCCGTGCCGCTCCTTATAGTGTTTACTCGACAAAGGCGTCCTCCCGAATGACGAGTTCGGATGAATGCATACCTACTGAAACAGAGAACGTGAACTCCAAAACCCGCGGTCCTCCCCTCACTTCTCGAGCGAATTTCGACACGAATACTAGCTTTGCCATGTTCGAGTCCGCAGCTGGTACAGTGACTGAGGATGCAGATATCACCCCGACATCAATGGAAGACGATGGCGAAAGCGCTCTGCCTCAAATGAAGACCGTGTCAGCGGGGAAGAAGCCTCAGATTGTTCATAATTCTTTCTCTAAGTTACCCGTGGAACCGACGAGTACGAGTGGCACGACATCCGAAAGTGGAGTCATCGTGCCTCGTGCTGGAAGGATTCTTTCGAGACATGGAAGTTTTGGAGAGGTTCAATGAAACGACATTCTCATGAATGCGCAGCAGCTCATATAGCTTGAGAGGAAATAATCTTTTTAATTATCTACACTGGAGTTTGAGGCGTTGCATTGCTATCCCATCTCATATTCCTTGAAATAAGCCTCTTGAAATCAAAATCGAATGTCCCGAGGGTCCGACACAAAACGCCTGTTATCCTTAATTTCCGTGTTCCACTATGCTGTTCAAGCATTCATGCAAGGGTATAACTGTGATCACAAAAAGTATTCGATGGTTTGCTAGAGAAGGATCCTGTCAGCGTCATCTTGCATTTGTACGGATAGCTTCGGTGACGCACCTTGTTCGGTAGATTCTGCTGCGCAGGCCCATCATGCTCGTTTTCTGGCGCTGCGTCGAATACGTTGAAGAATCGCTCTCCGTGCTCGTTCACCTCCAAAACCGACGCCATATTACCGCATCGATAGCAGTAATTCGGCGCCGACCATACTGTTGATAATTGATCATCGTATAACACTTGATACCCTTCCTGACATAACTGATGTGCGCGAAGGATGTGGACCATCTTGTTAACGTGAAGGAACTTCTTCACCACTTGTGCGCCAAATGTATAACCCGCTCCACTAGACAATGGATCAGCAGCTGTATCATTGCCGCGTGAAAGGAGACCTACCGTGGTGAAATTGAAAACTCATCTTTGTCAGGATCAGGATCTGACCATACTAAATCTGCCATAGGTCCCTCATGCGGAACTTCTCTGAAGCGATCAATGATCTTAATCTGATCAATCGAATGAATAGATGGTGATAATCCTGGTGATACGTCAGTACATCGTAGATTTCAACAGTTACGCCAGTCGCATACCTCCATGTACACAGAAAATCTGATTGTCAATGACAACAGACAACGTCAGAAAGTCAAACATGTCTGTGAAGTAATGCCAGACATTCGCGCTGCCATACTTTCGGATGCATTCGGCATAAAACCCATATGACTGCGTAACACCTCTTGACTCATGGTTGCCGCGGATAAGGTTTACTCTATCAGGATAGCGTAGCTTCAGACATGTCAATAGCGAGATTGTCTCGACGCTGAACAGTCCGCGGTCGACATAATCCCCTAGAAACAGGTAGTTTGTATGTGGTGCGTATCCTCCAATCTTGAAGATCTCTATCAGATCATAGAATTGACTGTCAACACATGCGTCAATTCCTGCACATATTTCGACTTTGACAGGGACATACCCATGGATGTCACCGACAACTGTTACTGGTGCTTGTATGTGAACGACATTGCTCTCCTTCATCAAGACTTCCTTCGTCCGCTCGCAGATCTCCCTAAGAACAGGCTCGGCAAGCGGCTGATTCTTATAAAGGCGTTCGATGCATTCATCCAGGTCAAGGGTCATCGTCTAGAATTGGCAGAAAGCTGCTGCCCGCAATTTCAACTGACGTCTTTCTGGTCGTATGGGGGTCGAGTGGGTGAATCAGGGGGTGCAGCACAGATGCACACACAGGCAACCTTAAATTATCAGATGGAGAGGAGCGAAGAGGTGAAGTATTGATTGTGTGTAAGCTCAAGGGTAACTATGGTAGGTCGTTCAAAGGAGGAAGGTCTCCAGGTCTTCGAGGGTCGGGTTCTCCGAGGAGACACGAGGAAAAGCCTGCTGGAATCAAACCTATATTTAGTATCAGTCTTCGAGTCAACAAACGATCTTGATCCCACTTATCTGCTATAAGAAATGAGTTGCAGTCGTGGTGACTACAACTCGAACGCCCATAAGGCACCCGCACCCGCATCGCTTGTGCAAGTCTTACTCAGTGACCCGAGCAGTAAGAATCCCGTGGTGTACCACAATTTGACGAAAGATCGTGGTCCATCTCCCCTAAGCCAAATTCCAAGTCTAACCCAAGACACAGATCTCCCATCAAGCACGGCCAGACAAGCACGGAGCTTTGACGGTTCCAATGGGAAGGTCCCGGCCGTGTCGAAACGGGAGCAGGCCGTAGAAGGGCAGGACACAGTCATAGCAAGAGGTTGGATAAAGCCAGGAACCACACGCATAGGTACAGTTTGCACGTAGTGGAAGCAATTCTCGCTGCTCAAGCCCAGAGATAAACCGGAACAAACCTCTCAATTAGCGCATCTCAACTCCACCAGTACATAGTCAGAGCGACTTCCAGGTCTCTCACCAGGCATTGACTTGCTTTGGCCATGTTGTTCCCATAGACTCTACACTCGGCTGACGTATCCTCACCTCCATCGTTCGACGAGCCCCCAAAATCCTTAAACAGACACGGGTTCTCAAGCAGATCGTGTGTGATAGCAGAACCGTCAGGGACTAGACTTTGTTTCTTGCCAAAAGTGGACAAACGGACAAACGACATCCGCAAAAACCGTCTTTCTCCGAAGGATGAGGATATCTGACGACATCCGGTTTTTCGGTCAAGGGCGGCCTCCCTCCCTTCCGCAGAAGTGGCTGGTTGGGCCTATCGACATGCAAGGTGCGCTGCTGTGCCAACTCTCACGAGTCGAGTCCTTCGAAGATGAACGCCAGTTCAAGAAAAGCAGGAACAACTCGGCGCCGGAAGGAAGCAGGGTTGGAGAGGACAACTCATACGAAAACGCAAGGCCGTGGTAGAAAGCATCATCACATATCCGGAGCTTGCAGCGTAGCAAGTATTGAACAAGAACTCTCGCGTCATCGCTCAATTGTGAACGAAGATTACACCAGGGCATCTCTCGACGTACACCGACAAATCTTTCCGACTGAGACATGAAAACTTCCATTCGTGTGTTTTTGAATTTCCAATCGTAAGGTTCGCTACGACCCCGTTCGCTGCCCTTGAAGACATCCGAAACCAACGGCCGGTACCGACGAAAGCCTTTGCATGGAGAGCCTTTCTCTGGAAGCTCTGATGTCGCAGTCGGGTGAGGTTTTCAGTCGAGCATAGCATCCAGGTGGATACGCCTTTCATAACCCCCACTCACAACCGATGATGAGTCTATTCCTGTCCCGTTTGTATGCTAGCTGGGCGTCAACCTCATGGCACCACCCGCTGTACTCGTATGTGATAATACCAATAGCTGTACGTCATGATCCCTGCGCTGTTGACGTATGAGCCTCTCTCCCTCAATCTGCGTGAGCTGATTTTGAACGTCCCCCGTGCCAAACGTCGGCCTGATAGACTCGAAAGGCGAAATAGAAACACAATTTGCAGCGCTGCATATGTCGATGGAACACTTAGGGTTAAGTTCCGGATGAACTCCGACACCCTAATCTTCGCTTCGAAAAGCTCCGACTAACTCTGAGCAGTCATAACCGCGTTTGCTCTAGGAGACAAGGAATGGCTCAGAGTCGGGCAGGTGTCTTTGGCGGAGATCAACCGGGAAACTGCTTGGAAGGTTTATACTGCGGGATGAAAGAATCTTGCTCTTAGGAGTACTCGAAGTCTGAAGGAGGAAAACGGAAGCTCGCCGAGGTGGATGGAAGAGGTTAGTAACCAAGGAAAATCGTAGAAGACCGTGTGTATGCTCAAAAGCAAGTCGCGTCTAAGCCGGTGGGTTGGTAGATGCGCATCAGGTGAAGCAGCGATGCGGGCCCGGAAGATACCTGGTATGGGCGTTGTCCTGAGGAAACGCGAACTGTAATGGGGCTGTCGAAATCCGCGGCCGCGGCTGCAGCGCAGTTACAGCTATGTGCAAAATTCTTGACACAACACACTGCAGGTGCGCCCAATCTTGCATACCCTCCCGTAAAAAACTCCATTGAAGGCCTAGGAAGGCCAGGATAAGCCAAAAATGCATGGGAAGATCATTGCCGACCCCGTCTGAGATCTAGTTATCCACCGTTACATCAGGGGAGCCGATCCCATCACACTCAGTGAAATCTCAATCACTTCAGTCCGCACCGTTTACCGAATTGTCAAGAGGTATGAAGAGCAGGCCACCAGTGAGCGTGCCGGTCATCATACTTGTGGACGCAAGCCTCAAATCGACGAACATCTAGGGCCAGTGAGTAAGGTGGTGCTACTCAAGGGATTCACTGAATGGTATGCAGTATATTCAGTACTTGTACAAGCAAAACCCTACTCTCTACCAAGAACACTGTGCTGAATACATGAACAAAGCCTTCGCTTGTGATCTCAACCGTTTCCAGATCATGCGTTACCTCCACAAGATTGGATATACCCCTAAGGTGATGACCGTCAGGGCAGCGCAGTGTAATGGAATGCTACGGGCAGACCATGCGATTGAAATGGCCTACTACATGCGGGATCGGCTTATTTTCCTCGATGAATCAGCCATCGATGAGTGCAGCGCTCACCACAAATTTGGTTATGATCCCGCTGGAAACTGTGCCATTGAAGGCCGTACTCTCACTTGCTCCAAGCGCTGGAGTGTATTGCCAGCACTCACCTGAACAGGTCCCCGTGCCTTGTGGATCTTTCAGGGGTCTTTCATGCTGACCGCTTTGTCAAATCTGTGGAACGGCAACTCCTACCAATCATAGGACCTTACCCTGGTCCCAACAGCGATGTTGTACTCAAACAGTTGTTGTAGTCATCACAATCCAAGGGTTGCTGAACTGCTAGTCGAAAGAGCCGGCTGTCCAATCCATTTCCTACTACATTACTCCCAAGACCTAAATCCAATCGAGCTCTGTCTTAGCATGATGAAAAGCTGGATGAAGAAGAACAACGAGCATGAGTTTGCCAAGTCAGACTCTGAAGCCTTCATGCACTGCTCAATCGATTATATCAACTCTCAAAGCAACTAAATCCTCCACATGTTCACAAGCTGCGGTTACGCATTAACCCAGGAACAGCTTACAGCTTATGTTGACAGCAGTTGTTAAATGGCCTTCATTGCAGCTGCTTTGGTGATTTGCTTCGAGCACATCCAGCGGGCTTGAAATCCTCGTAGCGCGGCAAGCTTGTCGTACTTAGCGGGGTCACCCTCGAATCCAGGCTCGATATTCTGAAGATGCGCAACTGTAGCACTCTTAGGGCGTCTAGGCCGAGCAGTTTGACACCATTTCCTGACTTGGGAGGAGTGTAGCGGGGCCTGGGAGTCGTCGTCACTTTGGTAGAGCGACTTCGGCAGGGAGTAATGCGAATCGACGTTGATGAGGGCCTGCCATTCGGGCTTAGGTGATAAGCGCTCGACATTGACAGCTTCGACAAAGGGTTTCCAGTCGAGTTCACAGCGTAGTCGGTTCCACGGAACATCACAGTCTCGACTCTTTCTGCGGAGTACCTTCCAATGCATTTTTGAGTGTAATCGCGTAAGGTAATACCCCCAGGCAGGTCTCGATCATCCCATAACTCCTCGAGCACTGCCTCTGTCAACTCGACCTCGACATCCGCCCAGTGTTTGATGGAGTCGACAATGAATGGTGCTTGGGCGTATTTAACCTCCGGTTCGCGGGTGACAGTGAGCATAGCGGTGAAACTGTCGATAGTGATGTCAAGGTCAACAGGGGTAGGCTCATCCGGAACTTCGATGATTCTTTTAGACGTCTGCTGGGTCCTTGGTGGTTTGGTTGCTGTTGTTTCACGGACATCTTCGGCAACGCGTGGGGGCGGTCTAGTGGTACGAGCAGATAGTCTGCATTCCTTTGAATCGTTCTGAGTTGCCTGCTTTCGTTTAGAGGGCAATTTGATGGAGTTGTTGGGTTGTTTGTGGTCAGGTCTGATTCTGCGCAGATGCACCTAAGACGCGCTGTGTCAAGAATGTTGCACACAGCAGTAAGGGTTGCAGCTTTCCAGGTTCTCATGCTGCTGTCAAGTTGAGATAGCGACGCACCACCCGTACAATTTGCCCAGACGGTATTTGTATGAGGAAACAGCACCATTCCAAAGCTAAACTGTGCCCCCAATTCTCAGTTGACGGTGCGCATTAAGTACTACTGCTGTGTGCAAAATTCTTGACTGCCGGGGTTTATATGTGCATCTTACTTCCCAATTGAGCCGCGTAAAGTTAAAGGAGGATCACCATGTCGTCCGACGATTCTTCCATCGCTCAAGTGTTCAATGTCGGGGTTCATGTGCCGACGTCTTCGGACTCTTCTTGGGATCTCACCGCGGTAATCGCCAGAGCTGTGGAAAGTGACGGCTACGACTTCATCTCGACCCCTATAACTCGCCCTACCCACGCAGCACGGATATCGAATGACCTTGAAGGAGGTAAGACTATAGTGGACAGCATTTCTGGAGAAGAAGCTGCTATCACCTCTTTTGGTAAATCAATCAATCTCCCCGTGCGGACACCATTTTCTCACAAATTCGTTAGATCACGTCGAGCAGGTTGTTGCCTTTGCATCTTCATGGATTGAACCAAACGCCAAAGACCACGAACTCGCTCGTGTTTCAGCAGAAGTGTTAAAACAGGAGGTGGCCTATGCTTCGTACTGTGGTGTGGTAAACATCGTCATCCCTCCCCCGAAGCGCCGGACAGATCTGGTACGCTATGCTCAAGCCGTGAATACGGCTCTGTCTATGTCAGCCTACCTGCAGGTCAGCATTCACATGCTGATGTGTGAAGATCCTCCCGAGGACGTGCCAATGGGTGAGGCACATAATGAGGATGGATCCGGTGACAGATACGATGCGTTGAGTATGTGGGATCTTTGGAACACCATCCGTACAGTATGCGGATACAATGCAAGGTTGTCTCTGGCCCTTCAAATCCCCGCGCACCTTCCACCGCAGGTCGTTCAAGATCGTTGGTTTGCTGAGCCAGTACGGTTCCTTCTTCTCTCCTCAAGCGCCTTTATTGGTAATGCCAAGGGGTTTCCCGTACTTTCAAAAGGCCACCAGTCCCTTTATCAACACTTCTTAAAGTTAAAACCATTCACCATCATCCGTGATGCTGAAACGGGGAAGCTAAAAGATGGGCCACTTGGCTACCTGAAGTACGTCAGATACCTCCAGGCAAAGCTTCCGCCACCTACAGTGACGGAAGCCTTTGCACAGGGATATCAGGACTATCTACAGGCTCCATTGCAACCTTTGATGGACAATCTTGAGAGCATGACATATGAGGTTTTCGAGAAGGATCCTGTCAAGTATGCCCAGTACGAGCTGGCGATAGTGAAAGCGCTCCGGGATTGGCCGCACAGTAGACGACCTGTTGTTGCAGTTGCTGGTGCTGGCCGTGGTCCATTAGTTGCACGCGCTCTTCGTGCGTCGGAGACGGCTAAGGTGTCGATCGAGCTTATCGCCGTGGAGAAGAATCCGAACGCCTTTGTAACGCTGCAGCAACGGCAGAGAAACGAATGGAAGGATCGCGTAGAACTTGTGAAGAGTGACATGAGGACTTGGAAGCCAAAGAACCCGGTAGACATCCTAGTAACTGAGCTACTGGGTAGTCTGGCGGACAATGAACTGAGTCCGGAATGTATAGATGGCGTGCAGAACGTTTTGAGTCGTACGTTGCCCTTGTGTTTACAGGAACATGGCTAACCCAGAAAGCTACAGCCGATGGAGGCATTTCAATTCCCGCATCATACACAGCACACATTAGTCCTATCATGTCTGCAAAACTTTTCACCGACCTACAGAAGCACAACTCCCTGCAACACATCGAGACGCCATACGTGGTACTCTTTCAGGCAGCGGATCATATCGCGGAAAACCATGAGATCAAACAAATCTGGGAGTTCGTCCACCCGAATCCTGAACTTTTCTCCACCGAGGCCGGCGCCAGTCCTCTTGTCCGGCAAAATACACACAACAAGCGTTGTGGCAGGGTCACATTCAACATTCCCGAGAAAGCTGTCATGCACGGTATTGCCGGTTATTTCGAATGTGTGCTTTACAAAAACGTAGAGCTGAGTACGCGACCGGATACTATTGAAGCGAAGTCCAAAGACATGATTTCTTGGTTCCCGATATTCTTCCCTCTGAAGACACCGATATGTCTCCCAAGAAACTCGTCGGTAGATATCACGATTTGGAGAGAAACGGATGGCAGAAAGGTTTGGTACGAGTGGTTGACAGAGTCTTTTATGGGGACAGGGCATTCACGAGTATTGCTGGGCACCAGTGATCTGCACAATCCTGGTGGACGGAGCTCGAATATTGGCCTTTAGAATAGACAACTGGTCACTCTATTCCAGACAAATTTCGTATTCTCATGACACCGGATTTGACGTTCTCGCGGCACCAGGCGGGTCAGGAGGCGGAAGATCCGAGTTCGAGGGTGCGCGCCCAGCTGCAAGCAGGAGCAGCCTTCCGCTCGTCGCGTCTCCCAGGCCAACGTCTAGAGGTTAACATCCCCTGAAATATCACAGTGCTCTCACAACTGCATACAGCTCTCGCATGTACAGAGCATGGAGGCTTCTCCAGCAGCTGTGTCCCAGACGTTGACTCCTTCGGATCCGAGAAATGCGTACGTTGCTCCAGAGCCGCACAAAGGCCCTAGCTAAACCTATCGGCGGTATCAGAGAGAAGCATATATTCGCCTCAAAGCCGTCCGCTATGAACCGGCGGGCTATATCATTAGTCGTAGCAGACTCTGAAGACGAAGAAGAGAACGATGACATCGCCTTTGGTGGCATTGCCGGTAACGGTGAAGCATATGCCGCGAAGGAGTCTGATGGTGTGTGACTTCCAAGCAAGAGAACTGGGATGAATGCTCATGTGGCTATAAGTTGCTCTTCTACCATCGCCATCCGGACCCTCGACGAATGCGGGCATCGCGGACATTCCCCGAAAGAGTAAGAAGATGAAAGACGTTCGCCGTACCCACACCGCCGCAGCACGACTCGGGTTCACTGCACGCCAACCGCCGAACGTTTCGGATTCCGAGGACGAAATCTTAGCATTGGGTCCGAAGAAGGCGAAGTATGCGGTGAAAGGAATGGATGCTGATGCTGTAATCACGCCTCCAAGCCCTGTGTCAGAGCAACAACAGCCTGTCGAGGATGCAAAACACCATCCCCCAACGGCTACTGGAATGACGACGGAAGTCAACGCCGCGGAGAATTTAACTGAGCAACGCTGGTCATCATCTTCAGGCCTCAGTGCTGATACGAAGGCAGAATACGCTAGGTCGTCAGCAAAACCCAAGCTTGTCCTTGTTAACAGGAGTCGGACAGCTATTGAAGACAAATCTCTAACTTTTGATGAACTGCCTGTGGTATCGAGGCCGACGAAGAAAAGGTCTAGGACGGACGTTGCTCTATTGAACGACGGGGATCAAGAGCCCTCCTGGCCTCCAAAATCCAGGTCTGAACGCACGAAGGGGAGTGAAAGTGGTAAGAAGCGTGCAACGTTCGATCGCCAGGAAGAGCGTACAGTCGACAGTGACGATCCTCTTCTCCGTGCACATGCGTTGGGGCTTCGAGTCCGTCCACCGAAATCGGTCCACAAGAATGCCGTCACGAAAGTACCGGAGTCGTCCGCGGTAGTAGCTACACAGACGTCTAACGATTCGGTCCACGTCCCCGCGAGCACAACTATCCTCGGAGTCCGGCAAATCTTCAGCGGCAGTCACGAAGTGGAAAACATGACCACAATCCCAAGTCCTCAGCTCAACCCGGTGATTGAAGTGCCGCCTTTGACAGACTCGCAAAGAGTGTTGCTACCTGCAAACACTTCGGAGGTACCTAGTACTGTTGCATCTTCAACTGGGGCGTCCAATTCGCCCGGAGCCGCTGCTTCGAAGATTAACATATCTGTCGATGATACGATCACAGAAGACGATGTTACCAAACCTACCATGCTGAAGAATAGTCGACGTAACGGCAAGAAGAAAGATGCATCAGCAATGGAGGAGGACGATTCCTGGGTGGACAATGTGCTTGCTGAGATCCAGGCAGATGTTGTCCCTTCATGTCCGAAGCGAAAGAAGTCCACGGCCAGCAAGACCACTGTCAGTGCTACAAAGGAGGCAAAAAGTGTGCGAACAGCGATAAAGCTAGATCCTTCGCCATCCGAGCCTGCTTGCGTGGCAGAAGTTGAGCCGAATCGAAACATCTTGACGTCGAACAGCGCGCACGGAAACGAACGTAATGTTAAAACGCCTGCGAAAGCTAAGGCGGAGATGTCACAGCAAAGGACACCGCCGAGAGTTACTGCGCAGGCACCGGCAACAGCATCTGTGCCGTCGAAGGTATCGGGATCTACTCCAGGAAGTGCGCCGAGGTATAGAGTTGGTCTGTCTAAACGAAGCAAAGTGCCTAGTTTGTTAAGGAGCGTCAAGAGAAGTTGAGGGACGGAACTCAGTTGGTTTTCACATCACTGCTGGTAACATCTGAGGCATTCGGAGTTAATCGGGCGTTGGATACGGCGTTATATTTTTTAGTGACTATCATGGTCCTTGACGGACAATATAAACTCTGGAACACACATATTCTCGGATACCCTTCATGCTCGCTTGATCTCCCATTGCATATCGATAATGGAGACTTCCGCTCCCGCTTTCTCATCGTAATCATACCAATCCTCCGTAAGATCCACTCCTTCAAACTTCGTTCCGCTCTCCTCGCCTTCGCATACCCACTCGCCATCAGGCTTAAATTCGACAAACTCGCAGCCTCTGCATTCGAATGTGAGTATCGGCTTTGGTGCCTCCTTGTCGTAGGATACAGGGGCATTCTCAAAAGCTAAACGACACTTAGAGGATTTCCGAGTACACAGGGTCATAACATACATGCGGAGCTTTCCCGCTTGCAGTTCTTGCATCTCCAAACCCAGGTGGCATTTCCTTTGGAACCGCTGATTTCGGCTTCCTCATTACGGGAAATTCCAACCCAGTTATTATGGACTTCACGACATGATGTGCCTAGAAAGCGTGAGAGCAAATCTTTATTCTTGGAGATCTTACACACATTCGACCTGCAACCAAGAATCGACTGATTAACGATGATTCTCAAGCTTGTACTCGGTGCTTGCCCTTACCTTGAAGAAGTAGGTGAAGTCGCCATCCTCATCTGCAGGTGCAAGATTGTTCACACCCGCAAGCTCAGCTTTGAGGTTCAGGCTCAATTTGACCATGTTGGGGATTCTTCGGGAGGTACAGCGATTTCTGGGGGATGGATGTCGGTTGTTCCGTAAACGGCAACTGCAGTGGCTACATTACAGGGACGTACGCGTATACGTGCCGGCCGGCAGGGATGCTGTAGGCAAGGAGGATCGTACATCTGGCGAGAGCTTCTTCATGGTCGGACAGAAGATAAATGTATCTAAGATATCGATATATTCCAGTTTTTATCTGTTCAGGTAGAAGCGAGATCACGTGCTGAACCTGGCTGCGTATATACTCGCTACGCTGCGAAATATTGAGGTTGGACAAGGGTGACCACTGTGCGACCATTGCAACTGTCGCTGATCCCATTGACCCTACGGTACAGTCGTGCAAAGATCCGAACAGCCTTGGGCGACGAATACCGGAGTTCAACTTGCAAAAGGGAGCCAGCGAATATGCAGTATGGATCCAGGGACTGAGCTATGCGACTACAACCAAACCCTCGCCTTGGGCAATCTGTGCCGTCTCGTCTCAAGGAATTCTACATTCGCTTCTACTCAGTCGCTGTAGCAGAAAATTACGAACACGCTGAGTCAAGCAATACTCCGGAACGTACATCACATCCCGACAGACGGCGGTTACTCGACACCTTTCGTGATCAGCAAGACTCCTCAGCCGCATCGCAACCACGCGATTTCCCCGACGACCAGCGAAATGTGAGGGGCCAGCGTTCATGGGGACCACGAGCTAGGAGTATATTGTACACCACGCATGACCTTTGGTCGATGTTCGATAATGAGATTCTCTGCCCACCAGGCAGAGAGCGCATAAACATCCCGAGGAGATACTCTTATGTGCGTGACCCGACACGGGATGCTAGACAGGCTCAGTTTCCTAGGGAAAGTGCAGTTGCGAGTGCAAAAAGAATTGGCTACCAAACCTTGGACAAGCTGGCTTACAATCTTTCAAGACTCCACCAGTACGGGCGACATCGTTCTGCTCTCACCTTTCGTCCTCCCACCTTTCGTCCTCTCTTCTTGCGACTCAAGCGGCCTCCAAATTTAGATTCCGTTGGGTCCCGGTCCGAAGACAATGCGGAATGGGTCAACGACCCCGAAGAATTGGAGGGACAGTTGAAAGATCTCTTTTTAAAGTCTGACAGAAACATCCTACCACCTGTTGTAGCTCTGCTCAGTGGAACGAAACAGATCCCCAGCACAAAAGCATTCAATATTCTTATCCGCGGATTTTACAATGCCCGCAAGCGCACGCGGTCCTCAGCAAAGTACACAAATACTCGAAAGAAGCTGGAAGGCGCGGCGTGGTTGTCCTTCAAGGCAATGCTGGCGTGCAACCAAGCGCCTGACAAATACACCTTTTCGACTCTCGTCAATCTCTGCACACTCACAGATGATTTTAAAGGAATGAGAGGCGTCCTACTGGTAATGAAACTGCTAAAAGGAACGTTTACACCCGATTTGCATGTCCTGGGCAGTATCATAGCCTACGGAGTACAGTCCAATCGTCCCGAGTTGGCCCTTGCTGGTCTACGTGCAATAAGGACGGAAGGCTTGACGCCAAATATACAAATCTTGACTCATCTGATACAATGCGCGGCTAACGATCGCAATTGGGACGCTGGAATTGCTTTGTGGAGTGATGTCAAGGTAGCATATCACGCAGGGGAGACGCTTGATGAACGGTTATTCTGGGAAGTGCGCCGACTGTGTCTTCGATGCGACAAACACAAAGAGTGGCAACAACTCATGGAAGTAGCCGCTACGATTGGGTTCGAAGGGGAGTCCGTGCGATTTTCTCGTTCGGAACCAGGACGCTCCTCTCGGCGTCGCCTGCGGGACCATGTTGATCCAGGTGCCCCGGAGGGAAAGAAATCGACATCAGAAGCTGCCTTTGCGGGAGCTCTTACCACCCTGGCTGCGAGTCTGGGAGCAGCAATTTATGCTGGCACCAACAAAGATGACAAAAGGCCAACCGCAAAACCCGAAATTCAGAAACCGACATATGGGATAGTCAAAGGTAAAATGGCTCCTCCGAGGAGAACGGGTTTCGGACCTACAGGAGTGCCTGTGTCTTTGGGGTTTGCTTTGACCACACTCGCTGCAAATGTGGGAGCAGCGGTTTACACCAATGCCAAGGAGGATCGCACTGGGAACGTGGGAGCCGTGATCTTTGCTGCCTCCAAGGAAGATCAGCTCTCCCGAAACGCAATCTAAGCACACGTAACCTAGGGCGTGGACCTCAGGTTGCCCGTGTGTCTTCGTGTATTCAAACAGTTCGCCTACAAAGACACTGCTAGTAAGCAGCCTACAAGGGCACTGCTAGTAAGCAGCATAGTACCAGGTGATTACTCAGACACTATTCATCAGCTAGCTAGATGTACTCGGCAGCTTACAAAGGGGCATGACTGAGGACGGAGGGAAGAAGCAGCGCCGATAGCTTTGGAGACGACATAAAAGCATTCTATTTAGCATTTTGTCGGAAAGAAACTCGTATTCCATCTATCAACTTGATGGTGAATATACTCTCATAACCTTCAGTTTCCTATCTCAAGCCGGATTCAAACCCACGAACGCGAAGACGAAAGGGGTTACTGGAATCGCTATGTAGCCAATGCCGGCATAGACGATCAACTTCGTCACAACCTCGACGTCGTACCTCACCCTGGGCTTTTCAATACTCTTCAGCAACTCCTCATTTTCCTTGATATATTTGTCCAGATCCGCCTGAATACTCTCGCCGACTTTGCCGTCGACACTGCTTTTTCGTCTTTGTCGCTCGCGGTAGTCAATTGCTTCATAAAAGTCAGCTTGACTCTGAGGGCCCACACTCGCTCCTCTTCTTCGTCCAATAGATCGGATGGATTCCTTGATTTCGTTAACGCCGGGCAAGGTGTCCCCTGGGATATTGGCAGGGACATGCTTGTACGTCGACGCAGAAATGAAGTGGGCGCGAGGAAGATCCAGGCCTAGGGTTTCGAGACGACGGAAAACTGGCGGAAGAACAGCGTGCAGGGTTGGTTTTGCAATGGCTCGCCAGAGGAAAATCAAGACAACGCCTGGTTATAACGATCATTAGCCGCAATATCGGGAGGGTGTGTTATGTATGGACTGATTACCCAGTATGATCCGCAAGGCGCTCTTTGAGAGGCCTAGGTCACTGAAGAGATACGGTACGGTAGCCGGAGAAGGCGAACTCCAGGCAAAGTTTGATTTCGCAAAGACCCAGACACCAATGTCGACACCAAGGACTACGGCGGCGAACGCTACACCGTCGTCGAAACATGGACACGAATCGGCAGGTTCCGGATGTATTCTGACCATGATCAGAATAATGGGGATGAGTATGAATGGTACTATACGCCAATGGTTAGCGAAGAACGCAGCCACGTCGATGCATGATATACCTTGCCATCCACCCTCATACACAAAGGTGTCGAGTTGAACACGGAAAGCCCAACGGAGCCACCAGATCAGAGCACCTAGCCCAGTGCCTACCATGACGTCGAAGAAGCCGTGCATCCCGCAATACAAACGCCCAAAAACGACGCTCACTCCATAGATAACAGCCACAAGCTTCAAACCTAAAGCCACCTTTGGGGACAAATCATCCTCACCACACGATGCCAGAGTACTCAATGCGTACAGAGCCACACTAACAGCATTGGTGGAATGTGTGCTCGGGAAGCCATACTCTAATGCTGTCGAATGAGACATGTTCAACCTCTCCAGCGGCGGTGAAAGCGGCCGAGGCAAGCAGAGGTAATCCTTGAGCATTCCGCTGAAGAACACACCAGCAGCCAGGACGTGTACCATCGCTCGTGCAAAGTTCGTGTAGCCGCACCAGAAGATGATTGGTAGGAACATCATGAAGAATGTGTGGGTGCCGAGGAGGGCGGTGTAGGAGAAGTAGACATCAAGAATGGGCGTTCGCATAACGCTCTACGTAGCGGGATATTAGCCTTGGCGAACAATGAAGACAATGACGACCGTAAGCACCTGCAATCGAGCGAGATGTTCTGTCTCCTGTCTAACAAAGGGCAGGAGGAATTCTCTCAACCGAAACCTGAAACCATTGCCGAGACGAGCTTTGTAATGATCATGCGAAAGAAGCCCGGCATCCTGCTGCTCGGGACTATCTCTACCATTGATCATGACGAACTCTCCGATAAATGTTGATCAGAGGTCTTCAGGATATTCTTGGGGTTGGTCGACGTGTGTGAACGGAGCTCACGTGAATGTGCCTGTTGGCCGGAGCTCACATTGTTTTGGTCCTTCTCGAAGTGGAAGCCAAACTGAACACTGAAAGCTGCCCGAATAAACAAGTACAAACAGCAAGCCGCGACGATCGACATATCTAGGTATACACTTCTGTCCTTTTACTATTGCGATATTTAACGGATCACGCTCTTTTACCATCTTCACCTTCCAATGAGTGCATCGCCGTACACGGCATCCGGCTCCGAATACTCCTTTGACAGACCAGCCGTGGTCCCGTTAGATCCTCACCCAGACTACAAGAAGAAACTCGTGGTCGTGGGAGATGGAGGTTGCGGCAAAACCTGCCTTTTGATATCGTTTAGCCAGAAACGGTTCCCAGAGGTGCGATTCACTTCGTTCGGCACGCCGCCAAGACATGCTAACGGACTCGCAGCGATACATCCCAACAGTCTTTGAAAACTACCTGACAAATACCATTCACGGGCCGACGCGCAAGGTCGTGGAATTGGCACTGTGGGACACAGCGGGTCAAGAGGAATATGATCGTCTACGGCCGCTATCATATCCGGAAACCGACGTCATCCTGATCTGTTTCGCCATTGATAGTCCAGTGACACTCGAGAATGTTGTCGACAAGTGGTGGCCAGAGGTGCAACATTTCTGTCCAAGTACGCCGGTGGTTTTAGTTGGGCTGAAGAGTGATCTGCGCCATAATCGCTTGTGTTTGGATCTGCTCAGGGCACAAGGACAAACACCGGTTACATTTCAGCAGGTGGAGTACTTTCACCAAGTTAACATGCAATGATCACTGATCCTCATCGAACAGGCTACGGCGGTTGCGGAGCAGATGCGTGCACAGTATGTCGAGTGCTCGTCAAAAGAGAATAAGAACGTCAAAGAGGTGTTTGACCTGGCGGTGAACACGGCAATCGGGAATGATAGCCTGAAGAAACTGAGAAAAAAGTGCGTTGTATTATGAAAGAAGATGATTCGGTTAAGCAAGGGAGCAAGGGAGATGAGGTCAAGCGGAAATGTCTCGAGATGGCAGCAGAGCAATTAAGCAAGGTGCAGGACACCCGTGCTGGTTGGAGTATATTTTCCCGTACGTTAAGCTTCTAATTCACCTTCTGATTAATTTTCTGGTTCGGTGACCTCCGGTTGAGCGACCTCAGTCGATTCAGCGTTCTCCTTCGATTCAACGTCCTCAACCGGTTTACGTTCCGCGGATGGTTCAGTGACATCCTGTTCAACGTCCCCCGTCGTTTCAGCGTCCCCTGTGGGAACAGCATTCGTCGACGTTTCGAGCTTCTCAATCTCTCCTCTCGTAAGGAGGGGCGGCTGGCCATCGCATCGCTTGAACACGTATTTGCACACTAAGAATCCGGACATTCCTTTCTCCCTCCACGCGTTAAGGCACGTGTACAATCCATCGTAGCGATATCCTTCGATTGGAGCCCATTCACTATGCCCCTTGAACCCACGCAGAACCCGAACCGGTCGCCCTGTGTCGCAGCTGATCTTCAGCATCTGATTGTATCGATGATCAAAGCTCTGATCGCTTGTTTGCGGAGCAGTTCGGAGGTTCTTCGGGTTTTTCGCAGTACCTTTAAGATCACGGCCACCAGAACCGGTGTACGTGAACCGGAAACCTTCGTCGACATCGTCTTCGTAACCACCTGATAGCGCGATGGAGTGACAGCCATCTGTCGTGTTACCGGATATTCCAGAGACCCAGGGCGCGTGAATACCCCAATATGATGCCTCCTGGCGAGTCTTGAATATCATGCCTACCGGAACACCAGGGATGGCGCCGAATGTGTTCGGGTTGATGCCGGTTGGTCGGGTTTTGCCGGGTCGCGATCCTCTTGATCTGGGGCGCTCGCCGTCAGAAGATGAGTCATCCGAGTCCATTTCGTTCGTGTTCCGCTTAAATGATTGATCATCTGATTCCTCAATGTATCGAGCAGGTGCCTTCGAAAGACGACGGCTTTTGCGGCGGCCGTAAGCTGACGTAGTATCATCGGCCTCGGTTTTGACGGTCTTCTCAGTTCTGTAAACCAGTTAGATTACGGTCATCTGGAGTGTTCCGTCAATTGTAATGGACTTACAGCGCAGGTGAGACCTTTCTCTTCCTGACTGACGCGGATCCGGGCTTCGGTGCTCGAGCAGGCGCAATGGTCGCTGGGGCAGGCGCAGGCCTCTCGAGACCAAGCTCAGCCAGCAGAGCTCTGTTCTTGGCGATATTAGCCAGACGCTGGCGTTCATAGTCGTTCATGTGTGCAATTCTGACAAACCGCGGCCGTTGTACGCGACGTCCTGGTATATCTCGTATCACACTTCTCCACCCGGGCCCTCCTCCATATTCTTGCCCGAAAGGGATTAGCGCTGGGTACGTGTAACGTGGACAGTCAAATTCGGGATCAGGATAGAGATCGACCAAAGCACGAGCTGGGCAGATACAAATCGGGATCATTGGGCGTTCATGAACGAGGTTGTTGCAAAGGAAAATGGAAGTGCCGAGGTTCTCCGACGACAAGCGAAGATGTTTGCAGAAGAAGGTAAGCTCCTAGACGCTCTCCGACAACTACAACAAGCGATGGTGTTGGCCCCAGCAGACAAGGAAGCCATTATCAAAGAGATGAAGGAGCTGCGTTTGCTGCCTGGAGAGGGTCATGAGGTGCACGATTGGGAGGCTCTTGCTAAGGGCTTATGTGAGGGTGACGCAACTGCCACAGAAAAGCTGAAAAGTTCACTCGTGGACAAGGAGACGGCCACTGCTTTCGTACGCAGTGGCGCACTGGGCCTGTTACTCGATACCCTCTTGCTGCCGCTATTAGATCATGCTGCAGAGGTTGGGTATGTCCTCTTGCTGCTGACGAGGAATTCTGAAGCTGCATGCGCTGCCATCGCGGAATGGCTCAGACACGAAGATACCCGGCCTACAGCAATGGCACAATCAAGCCTTGAAACTCAAAAAGCACTCGTCAACGTGGTGCTATCGCCAAGTGTTTGGCACAGTACAAACGCGCGAAATTCAGTCGTCTGTCAATTAGTGGAAGCGATCTGCACCGCAAAATCTCTGACTTCCGACCGGCTCGATCTCCTCGTACAACTCTTTTCTATGAAGGAGCCTGTTGGCTTGAAGCTTCCAGTCGAGTCGAGGATTCTTCCTACCGTCCTGAAATCTCTCGACTGCCGTTTAGACGAAAGAATCCGTTCCCGTGCTATTGTGGTTCTAGCCCACCTTCTCCGGCTCAAGATCACTGCCACAGCCCCTATACAAAAGTATGTTGTCGATGGCGCTAGGTCTGGCAAGGAGGAGGAGCTTATTTGTGCTCTTTCCTCATTCGCAGTTCTATTTACCGTGGATCCTCAATCAGCAGAATCCCTATTCCTTCAAGATGGGTTCTTGCAAGAGATCCTTGCTGATGCAGAGGTCGAAGGCGTTGGTATTCAGACTGCACTTCTGGGGCTTGCTTCCGCATCGTGCACGTCGAAAAAGTGCCGCGAAGTGTTACTAAGCGGTGATTATATGAGGTTCTTCCTGAAGTGTACCACATATCATGATGAGCGACTGAAGTGCTTGGCGGCGTTGGTCGTTGTGAAGCTGGAATCCGAAGGAGGGCAAAAGAATTTCGTCAATTCGGAGGAGCAGAGTCGGCTAGCCAAGATCCTACGAGGTATGCTTCTTGAAGGGAGGGAGTCATCTACCAAGTCAATGGCAATAGAAGGCATAGCACATGCAACATTCAACTCATCCGTCAAAGAGGCAGTATCCCTCGACAAGCCCGTTCTTACATGCTTGCTCGATGTTGTGCAACAAAGGGACGTGGATGCTATCTTGATCTTCGGGGCTTTGACTATTCTCGACAACCTAACGCGATATAGGCCAGTGCTGTCTAAAGAACAGCAACAAGTGCAGGACTTGAAGAGGATGGCGGCGGCCGGGGAGACAGGGGACCAGAAAGAACGGGCTGGGGACAAGTTGGACAACGAGACCTATGTTGATGCTCGCTGCAGTCGAGTGCTTGAGGTGGGCGTGGTGAAGGCTTTTGGGCAGCTGACCAAGACATCAGCCAAATCTGAGCGAATCAATGCCTTGATGGCTGCGATTTTGCTCTCTTTGGCGACTCAGCGTATGCATCGAGGTACAATTGTGCAGCAGGGAGGTCTTGTCGCACTCGTTTCAATATTCCCACAAACGTCTTCCGCGGAGAAAACCACTTTGGCCATTACGGTGGCGCACGCTCTTGCCAAACTCCTGATTTCAGTGGACCCGCGTCTGGCTTTCGGTTCAGCTCTTTCAACGACGAACGCCGTCCGACCTTTATTGGTTCTCTTAACCATGCGAGACCTGCCTAATGAATTATCACGTTTTGAAACCTTGTTGGCGCTCACGAACCTCGCTTCTGTGGATGATACCATACGGAATCTGATTGCTCGCAACGGCTGGTCCACTATTGAGGACCTACTCATCGTTGAGCACGGCATGCTCAGGAGGGCAGCGGTTGAACTGGTCTGCAATCTCGTTGTGAGCGTACAAGCAGCTGTCAAATTTGCCGACGGTACTGCCGCTGCGGCTCATCGCGTGGGAGTCCTAATCGCTTTATGTACCGATGACGATGCAGCAACGAGAAGTGCTGCTACCGGTGCATTAGCCGTACTTTCCGGGTACGAGCCGGTGTGTAGGGCAATCATGAACAGTAAATCGGGTGTCAAGATACTGCTCGAGCTGCTTGAGGAAGACGACGAAGGGATAAGGCATCGCGCCGTGGTGATTACACGTAATCTGATATGCGTGCCGGATGGGAATGGTCCTGCTGAGGCTTTCGTCAAAGCGGGCGGTGTCAGGGCGCTGAAAGATGTTGTTCAAAAAACAAAGGTAAAAGCGGTGGTCGAATTTGCAATCGAAGGATTGAAGGGACTTGTCGTGAGAAAGTTGATTGGAGTTCCTAAATGATGATGATGTCTTGATAGCTGCCAGCTGGCATGTGCTTGATACCCTATATCGAAACAAGTGAATTATGTTCTCCTTCCATAATTTACTGTGCAACACCAAAACGAAGCCTTAAAACCCCCGGTTATATGCACGCAGGCAAAATGAATTTGCCGAAGCAGGCAAGGAGCGAAACGGGAAATCGCGTCAAGGTTGTCAACGTTAAACGACGCGGTCTCAAATATAGCAAAACTCCGATGCGCTGTACACGGTTTCATTAAGCAGCATAATTGGGGATTCGGAGATCCTTACGGGAACACGCACCTGCCAAGGGATATTCTGAGAGAGGACCATTACATGGAAGCAGACATGGATGTAAATGTCATGCTGAGGAAAAATGGGTATATTCAGATGCCAGCTCTGGATGTAGGTAAATCAATGCTTCCGCCTGAACTTCTCGGGGATTTGAACGACGATTCTAATGTCCTCCATCCCTTCAGGGACAACTACATGATCACCAGTATCTACCGATGTTCGTTAGTACGACACTTTATATGTTGAAATCAGACATCTCACCAGGGTCGATTCCATCATGGTGTTCCAGATTATGCTTTGCAAAATGTTCGATGTCTTCGGGGTGACTCCAGTTCTCCTCAGAGTCTTCCGGATCAGTGTGGTATTTCATGACATGGTGAATGTCGAACTCCAACTCGTCGTCACCATGGTGGCCCTCGAAACCAAAATCCGGCAAGTCGCCATTCGCGTCCATGAATGATTTGAATTCTTGAAGGGTAATTGCTCCATTTCTGTCGGCATCAAGGGCAGCGAACACCGTCTTCTCAATCTCGAGTTTGCGCTCTGGCGTCAAGTCTTTCACATTGTCGAGACCGTAGATGGCCCGGACGTCTTGAGAGTCAAGAACCCCATCGCTATCCAGATCATGCAGACGGAAGAACGCATCCCAGTCGAAGTACTCCATCTGATGCTCTTCTTTCTTCACAGGACATTAGCTGAATTGACCACGAACGATCCCCCGATCAACGCACCATATGGTTTTGCACCCAGTTTCCACACACTGAGGCTGCAAATAGCAGTGCTCCAAGTGCTAATGAGCCCTTCATAACGGGTTTCCTATATCGATGCTTGAGTTTGGTGTCGGTCGGTGTCCTTCGTCAGTGTTGTGGGATCAGGGGGTGCTCTGTGGCGGTGCTGCAACCATCGTTGCCAGGCAGTCCTTGGTCGCACGTTGAATGCCGTACGCTCTCCCACGGGGCTGCGCGCAGTAAGCATAATGTCGACCGCGGCTGACTGCACCGCGTTGTTTGTTGCACCCTCCTTCTCTGGCTCTCAACAGCAATCCTCTTCGACACCTGCTCTTCTGCTTTTTTGGTCGTTTCCTTCTGCTTGCTAGTTACCTTTGCTCAATATGGGTCTTCCGCTTGCTGCGAGTGTCGTCCTCATCGTTGTCGGAGCGTATGTATGCATCCCATTGGGATGTATGCTTGCTAACACCCCAACAGGTGCCTCATTTTGACTGCCCCATACATAGCAGCGCTTGTTTATCGTCATCTGCGACGCTGCAAAGAACCGTCTCCACAAGATACAGAAACGCCCAGCTTACAGGGAGCACCTATCTCCAAGACGTGGATGAACCGCTGGAATGCCTTTCTCGAAACACACAGCAAGGACCTTGAAACTCATAGTTCTCAGGCAGACCTTGAAGCAAGTCTTGAACCAGCCCTGGTCTCCATGAACACGCCGTTGGCGGAAAAAGTTCAGGAGCAGGGCCCGGCTCTCACGCTCACTGATGTGGAGCTGCGTGAGAGGCTTGCGGAGAAGTTTGCCGCGAGGGCTTTTCGACCTCCGCGCAACAATCGTGGGGTAAGATGCTCTCTTCATGGACTATTTGGTCTTGCTAACCTCTTGTCAGGACAACGTTGCTTACAGTATGCCTCGTGCGATACGTTGCTCTGCCAGTCACTGATTCTGTGTGAATAGGACAGTCAGTCAGTTCAATCAATGCTTTCGCAGGTAGAGTTGGGGAAGACGGATTGAAGGAGCTTCAACAAGGTATCCCCTATGAATTGCCAGCCTCTGCCTCTTGCTAATTCTATGCAGCCTACGAAGAAGCAACTGCCTTTCAGTTACCACAGGCGTCTCCGCCGCACAGTGTTTCGACGCATAACACATACAACAGTAATCCACCAAGGACCTAGCATGAGCGAAGGCTGACACTGTTTCCAAGGTTACTTTGCCAACTATGACCAACGGCCGGATAACCGCCGAGCACTCTACATGGGCTACGTGAGTCCCGACGCATACGAGCGAGCCATGATGGAAAAGAAAAGTATTCGAGCTGCCTTGGTATGGTTCATAATTTCAATGAAGGGATTTCAACTAACTCCGGCACTCAGGTTGCAAGACAGTCTGAGGCAGCCTTCAAGGAGGCCTTTGAAACGCCGAAGAAAAAGCCAGTTGGACCTCGTCGTCCGCCAGCCTCCCCTGTCTCTCCGCGCCGTCGACCTGTCCCTTGTTCACCTGTCGGTACTAGTGCAGCTGAAATGCAAACTGCTCATATCGAACAGACTATTATCAGAGCCCCGCCATCCACTCCACGCATCAGCCGAGACGAGAACGTACATCCGGAACCCGGCAACTGGGACGAATTCTCCTTCACAGTCAAGCCGGAGGTTCTGTCCCGCGAGCCGCCCACTCTCAGCAAGCAACCTAGCAGCAAAGATTTGATGAGTCTTATTCTTACGGCAAAAGCGTCGAGCGGGAGAAGGACCTTTACGAAGGAGAGGGGATCAATGAGGGAGATTGACATGAATGTGGATGTGAAACCATCCCATGACAACGTACTGAACGGAGGAACCAGCCTGAAGATGGATTACATCCAAATGCCTCGTCCTTGTGTCACACGCTCCGTCAGCTCCGTGTAAGAGAAGTCCAGCTATGATTACTTAACGTGAAGGAGGAGAAGTATCACTATAGGATGAACGAGGAGAAGGGACAATTGCAACTGCGCATATAAGCATTATTAGGAAATATAAAATCGGATATCGATACCCGTTCGCGAAGATGTGCCATGACATGTCCGTGCGTCTCGTTTCCCCACAAAGTGATCATGGCCTGAGCGACGTCGACTGGGAGCGATCGCCTGGTCCGCGCTACGAAAGCGCAGGATGAAAGGTCCTGTGTCGGAACTTCCGCCGAGAGCAGCTGTAGCTGTTGAAGGGGCCGGGAAAACGAAGATATAGACACTGACGTTCTTCCCAATAGAATCACCGTCATCTATCATCATGACGACGAATCATTCCCGAGGAATTTCATCCGCTTCGGCCGGATCTGTCGAGTTGGAAGAAGTCATCACCTCACCCAACAGCAAGAGAGCATACACCGTCAAGCATGGCGTGCGCGAGCTGCCAACGATCGAGGTCAACTATGCCCCAATGACTCCAGGAGGGAGTCTTCCCGTTACGCCTCATCACGAACGAGAGGATCCCTTCGCGACTCCAAACACCGACCGACAGAACCCATTCAGTGCGACTGCCACACCAGGTGTTTCGCGACCTGGATCACCATTTCTCCAGCCTACGGCACAATCATTGACTAATCCACCAATCAACAAATGGAGGTTTATCGCGTCTTTCACCGAGTTCATGACGCTTGGACTCCACGATGGCGCAATCGGCGCGTTACTCCTCTACTTGGAGAGTTACTACCATATCGGCTACGTCCTCGTCTCCGTCATCTTCTTGTCGAACGCATTCGGATACATCATCGGTGTCGTAGCCGGTCCATACATCTTCAACCGTTTCGGGCGGTTTTATACGATCGGCGCAGGTGTAGGATTACAGTTCTTGACGTACGCGTTGATCTGCTGGAGACCGCCGTACCCGTTGTTCATTATCGCGTTCTGTTTTGCCGGGATTGGGTTTGCGCTCATGTTGGCACAGGTCAACGTCTTTCATGCTGCGCTGCAGAACAGTACGACGCTGTTGGGATACCTGCACGGCGGGTACGGATTGGGAGCGACGATTGCGCCGTTGATTGCGACGCAGATGGTGACAAGGGGTGTTCCGTGGAATTATTATTTCTATATCATGGTCGGTGTGACGGCAATGAGTATGGTGTTCATTTTATGGGCGTTTAAGCCTCGTCCGGAGGATGCAGCGTATGAGCTGGCGCAGAGACGGGGCTCGCTTATGGGTTCGAATGAAGAAGCGAAGCCACAGGGTCTGAAGACAGCGTTGAAGAATCGTACGACCGTGATCACGGCAATCTTCCTTTGCTTTTATCAGGGAGCAGAAGTTTGTCTTGGGGGCTTCCTGGTTGCGTTCCTCGTCCAAGCCCGCAACGGTGATCCGACGGCTGCTGGATGGGTTGCGACTGGGTTCTGGGGTGGTATCGTCGCTGGCCGATTCCTCCTCGGCCATGCGAGTGCAAGATGGGGTGAGAGACTATGTATCTTTGTCTACATTGGTGCCTCGATGGCCATGCACCTAATTTTCTGGCTAGTACCACAGTTCACCGTGGAAGCTGTTGCGGTGTCATTGGTAGGATTTGCACTGGGACCAATCTATCCGACAACGGTGAGTTGGTTCACAAAGGTCGTGAATCGGAAACTGCATGTTGTGTGCATGTCGTTCATGTCTGCCGTTGGCTCATCCGGCGGTGCCATCTTCCCCTTCGTCGTTGGGCTGGGAGCCCAGGTCAAGGGTCCCTCTGTCGTGTCTCCGGTCGTGATTTCGTTGTTGTCCTTGATGACCGTCTTTTGGTTCGTGCAGCCAAAGGTTCAGCGGCATGCTGAGTGAGTTGATGTAAATAAGATACCCGTGTTCTCTGTAGAATAGTAGCTAATATATATTTTGACGACCGAAAAGGAAGCCGGCTTTGTATATTCTTCCAAACAGCTGGTGTGCACGTGCTAGAAAACCCCGCACGCCCCTATCGCTCGTGGCGTGCACGGCCCGGACATTAGGGCCTGCTGGTCTCGACGCTGTTTGGAAGCCGGGCGACTCGCAAGGGTGGGGGTTTTGGAGGAGTCGTTGAAGTCGTTGCCGTTGCCATTGCCGTTGCCGTTGCCGTTGCCATTGCTTTCCCGGGTATGAATGCTCCTCCTCTTCCTCCCCCCCATCTGCATTTCCTTAAGAGAGCGTGTTATCTCAGTTAGGGTCACGCCAATGGCGGCCAGCGGCATCTTCCCATGCGCGTGCTACCCACAAAGGCCTCCCCTCCGTAAACTCTATCCCGTATACCAATAAAAGTCGCCGTCCTCCCCTCAAAGCTGCTGGTCGGCTTGCTCCAATCCTCCAGAGCAGCATTCATCCCTTGTCCTCAGTCATCCAGCCTAGGTACGTCGATCGTTGCGCTCGCGGATCACCCCGCTGTCCGCTCCCGGTCCGATTCCCTGTTACTAACCCTGGCCCACCAGACCCGTTGAAATAACTCGACTCAGCCTCTGTTCGCAACGACGAACCATTACTTCGAGAAAACGCATTGTCGTTTGTTGATTCGTCTACATTGTCACACTTACGAGCTCACAAGGCGGACCGTGCACTTCCACGACCCAATATCCGTTTCAGCAGCCACTCCGAGGAAGCATTCAAAAGCGGAACAATTCCCCGAGACTACGAGCATACATAACCACCAATTGCCAGTATGGCTTCGATCATGCATCCTCAACAGACGAGGCATGGCGCTTCCATGCCTTCTGATCTCGCAATCCCTCCTTCACAGCAGTATGCCCCGTCGAGATCACCCACTCCACCAGCGACGAGTGATTCCCCAAACCCGGTCGACATGAAGGTCGGTTCTGACATTGACTACCCCGAAACACCCATTACAGCTCCCGCAACCCCACCAACCACTCCTCCCCTCACTTCAGCATCTTTAGTTCCGTCCGTGGAAGTCCAGGACATCACCCCACTCTCTCCAGCATCAAAATACCCCTACTTCTCCTCCGCCCTCCCGGATCCAATCCGCGAACTCACAGCTGATCAACTCGCGATCGCAATGACCGCACAATGCAAAGCCCCCCTCCTCGACTCCAAGATCGTGTTCCCGTGGGCACATGGCTTGCATCCTTCGAACAGAGCTCAATGCTACTTCTTTGCCGGTGCGAACCCGTCTGCGCTTCGTCCACCGCAACTCAGTCGTTCGTTGCTCATTATTCGTGTTGGTCCGTCTAATTCGCGTAAAGCGTGGGTTCGTGGCGCTGTGAGACCGGATGAGGTCCTCGACATGATTGAAGACAAGTTCTTGGAAGCCGATGTCCGCGTCGGTGTCGGATTGAGGAATTTCGGAATTCAGGTTAGGAAGTGGGTTAGGCACGCCGATGTTGTCGTTTACGGCGCTCCCGGGACGAAGACGGAGGAGGTAGTCAAAGTTGCAAGGAGGGTCTGCAGAGCCCAAGAAGACGAAAGGAGGAACGGGAATACGAAGGAGGAGTACGCAACCTTTCTCATGGCTGACCCCTTCGAGGCCTTCGAGCAAAAGTATTTTAGTTTGGTGAGTGTGAGTTCGAAGGGGATGCCCACGCCGCATGCTCTTGATTTCTTGAGCGAGGAGAGGGAACAGATGAGGATCTTGACTACGGCGAGCCCAATCGCACCGAATGTTTATATGGGGAATACTGCGGATTTGGATTCGAGTCCGTACTCGTCTACCCCCGCAAGTCCCATGATCAGACCCGTCGGACTCTCCTCCACCGTCGCCACCGACGCGGACGCAGGCTCGACTGACGTGGATGATATCGATAGCATCGACTCCAACGACGACCTCACTTCTTCCCGTTGGGATGTATGCATCGAAGCCCGTCCCGACGTTGACGTTCCCAGCCCAAACATGTTGGTCAAGGTCAGCGAGGCATTGGAAAGCATGAACGGTCCATCGCCACGGAAGACCGTTCATTTCGATTTCCCGGCGAGTGGGACGTTGGGGCCACAAGCTAATGCGCGTCCGGGGTGGGCGGAGAGGTGCTTGGGTGTTTGTAAGTGGTTGTACGAGCAGACGACCGGCGACCAGCACGGGCAGGTCAAGGAGGATAAAGATGGTGATGGTGATGTCGACATGGTACACAACAAACGCAGGAAGTTGAAGGTTTTGTTGCATTGTGGAGATGGGTATACCGAAACGAGTCTTCTCGGTCTCATGTACGTGATATACGCACACGCCTGGACCGCCGAAGAAGCGTGGGTAAACATGCACAAAGAGCCCCTCTCACGCAACTTCTTCGCCTACCCCTCCGATGTCCGCGCACTCAACGAACTCGAACCGTTATTGTTGAAGAACAGTCCGGCGAATAAAAGAGATTTGAGGAGTTTGCCGAGGCAGGGGTGGTTCCCGTATGGGATGACGTTTAGCAAGTTTGATGGATCGTTGCCATCGAGGATTTTGCCGCATCTCTATCTTGGCAATTTGTTGCATGCGTCGAACCCTGCTCTGCTCAAACAGTTGGGAATCAGGCGTATTGTCTCCGTCGGCGAGCGTCCAACTGCTGCTGAATGCCGCGGTGAGGATGTGATCGCGTGCAAGAGGACGGAACAAACGAACGCAGGAAAATTCGAGTGGTTGTACATCGACAAGTTGCAGGATGATGGTGTTGATTCACTTAATGGCGAGATGATCGAGGAATGTCTCAAGTTTTTGGATGCGGGGTATCGCCAAGGCACGCCCACGCTCGTTCATTGTCGCGTGGGCGTGAGTCGTTCGGCCTCCATCTGCATCGCGGAGGTGGTGAGACGCCTACAAATCTCGGTGCCCAGGGCATACCTCTTGGCCCGCGCACGCAGGTTGAACGTGATCATCCAGCCCAATTTACGGTTTATGTACGAGTTGATGCTATGGGAAGAGGTCGAGAGGAAGAGGCGCGGGGAAGGAGGCGCGGACTGTGGGAGGGAGATGGAGTGGGTACACTTGGCGCGGGAGATCAATGCGTTGAATCAGGTGTACATGTCGTGATGGTTGTCGTTGATTAGTCATCGTTACTCTTGGTTTAGGGTTATTCTACCTCAATTGGAATTTATCGATCGATCGCCTGGAGTTGCCTTCTCCGCGAACCGCCCGTGGGAATTGCTTGGCACCGTCTGGCATGTGATGCCCGCCCGACCCCGACCCTCACTCACCACCATGGCCGCCCTCCCTCTGCCTCTCCACGACTCTACACACGGCCATGCTGTTGATCGACCTGATCAGTGCGTACGGCAACTCGGTCAACACTGCCTGGGTAGACCCTCGCTACCACGTCTACACTCCTTCCGCCGATCATGTCGATTACGACGAAGAAGCCATCATCTCCCTCGACAAAACACCACAGATGAGCCGCGAGGGCGCGATTGGGTACTGTCCTCGTTTGGGCTACGCTGTTGTCTTTGGAGAGCCATGCGCGCCTGATCCAGCCAGATCAGAAGAGCTGTTGGTGTCGTTTTTGGATTTCTGTACGGGGCGTGGATTGAAACCATTGTTTTTAAGCGTGAGAGGGCCCTTTGCGGATAGTCTTGCTATCAAAGGATGGAACTACATGGAGTTTGCAAAGGAGGTCCGTCTAACATGTAATCGTTGGATTGTGTCAGACTGACGCTGTTAACACAGCAAATCATCGTACCAGCAGAACCAGAACCTCGCTCGCGCACCAAGAACCTCCGCCGACAACTCAAAAACGCAATGGAACAAGGCCACGTTGAAGTCTACGAATACGACAAACTCAACTCTCCCGATCCAACCCTCGAAAAACACATCCAAGAACTCGTCACCGGATTTCGCTCGAGCTCCAAAGCGCGTATGAAGCTGTACAACTCCAGACTCATGCCGTTCGCGTTCGAGGTTTATGGTCGGTGGTTTTATGCGGTGGTGCCGGGGGGTACATTGGTGGGGTTGTTGACGTTGACAAAGTTGGATGGACAGAGTGGGTTTTCGATTGAGCATTGTATAACATCACCCCTCGCCCCGCGCGGAACCTCCGAACTCCTCATCTCCCACGCCTCCTCCACCCTCCGCTCATACCCATCCCCACCTCTCTACCTCTCCTTCGGCACATCCCCCTTGGGGCATTTGGGCAAACTATCCGTGGCCGAGAACAAACTAGCAACAAAGTTCGCGAGATCAGCATATAAACTGATTGCGAAACTGGCGAATTTGCAGGGAAAGGCGAATTATCGAGAGAAGTTTGGGATTGGGAGACAGGAGAAGTTGTTTGTGGTTTGTCGGAAGGGGGACTTTAGTTTGAGGATGATTTTGGCGATCTTGTTGGTGTGTTTGGAGTGGAGGGGGTGATTTTGCTTGTCGGGATGATTGGATGTCGCCATTTTTTGGACAGAGACAGCGATGTTAATCTTCTTGGTGCCGTGCTGCTCTTCCTCACCGGCTGTACCAGATGGAAGGACTGCTTGTCAGCTCGGTGAAGAGCTTGTGTAGGTACGATAGCAGAGATAGTAACACTTCTGTACTGTTCTGCTGTCTGTCTCGCGTCGTAAGGCTTGCCGAGGTACCTCTTGATGTTGGGCGGTGAACCGGTCATCAGCTCGGTCGACTGCCATGCAGTGTTGCACAAGAAGGATACTCTCTTCTGTCGTACTGCTATCTCTGCCTGGTCGTGGAGGTACCTTTCAGGCTGATAAGCTGGCATATACCCTACAGAGGCCGTGGTCAAAGGTCTGACGGCCTGGTTATCCGCCTGGTCGACTAGCTACATGTATATCTTCTCTAAAAGGTGGGATGATAAACTCGCCTAGTGCACTGCTACCGCAGAGTGAGCGTTCAGCGATGGCTGATCATGACTACACCTCTTAAATGTCGGCATACATACTTACCGAGACCACAGGCGGGAGTCCGACCGAGCTACTATACGAAAGGAACGAACCCTATAAGCCGAGACTTCTGATAATAACCTTCGAGTATCTGACTTAGGGCTGAAAGACCACTTCGCCCTTCCCGGAGACCTTGGCCATTCTAACAAGGTTGGAGCGCTCCGTACCCGTAATTGCAGCCGCTGCTGTGCCGTCACGTAGGGGAAATTGACGTACGAGAAAGCGTCTCTTCTTCCTGGCGTGGATGCCCTGTTGAGTGATCAGCCGTATGATCCTCCCGTCCCTGTCCAGAGCATCGAGGTAACGTCTTATCAACTCCAGCGTAGTGCTATATTTGGCGTGTGAACTCGAGGACCTCGGAGGACCGCACCCATACACTCGCACTCACACCTCCCCGCAAAAAGAATTATCGAGCCGGCTCAAATTCCGCTCAATTAAGAGGCACCAATCCTCCTCTATTCGCTCGACAGTCCGATTTTTTCGGGTAACCCAGTCGCGGTTACGAGGCACGCTCTGGAACCGTGCATGCAGAAGCTCAGGCCAAGATCAAGGGCAGGGTCCGACTCCCCTACATGGGACGATTGCGATTCTCATCTGACGATGATTACTGAGATTCTAAGAATGGATCTGCAGCTCAGAAACTGGGTTTGACAGAGCTTACTCGTAGCTTTACGGTACGGAGTTGGATTGAGACCGAATATGCGACGTCGACGTCGGGCTTTGATGCATGAGGGAAAGTGTTTGTCGGCCAATGTGCCCGGGCAGGTCCGTGCCGTCACCATTGATGGTGGACAAAATGAGCCGTCATTTTTGCATCGTGAGGGTATTGAGAGGAGGAGCAGATCCGGTGCTCTCTTCGCCTTCGTCAGCGGCGCCAACCGAGGGTGCAGTCCGAAGTTAGCAACTGCGGCCGAGGAGTAATCCTCTGAGAAAAACAATTTTTAGTGCTGTCCAAGATCATGGAGGGTAACCGCTACCGAAGGGCCATGACCGGTTCGAGTGCCGTCTGCTACACGTCCTCGAGTATAAATACCCCCTCATTCTCCCCCATCTTTCTTTCCTCATCGCCACCAATCGTTTCTACCTTCGCTTACAACAACAAAACCTCCGACAATGGTCTCCGCCAAACTCGCTGCCCAGCTCCTCTTCGGTGCTGCCATCATTGGCAGTGCTTCCGCCTCTCCTCGTCTCATGCTTAGGGGTGAGGACAAGTACAAGTACAAGACCACCACCTCCTCCAAGTACGAGGAAGACTGCTCTTCCAGCACCACCAAGTGGTACGATGATGACTGCACCTCGTCCTCCAGCTGCTCTCCTTCCACGGTGTGGTCTACTTGCACTGCCACCGTCACCCTGCCTCCTGTCATTGTCACTACGACTACCACTTGGACGACTACTCCTAGTCACACTCCGAGCACCAAGACCATTGGCTTCTGCTGGGAGACTCCGTTTACCAGTACTTCTTGGAGGTGGTAGGCTCGGGTGCCCAGGTGCTGCTCTCATCGCAGTCGTCCTCGTACTTGGAGGAGGTGGTGGAGGGGGTGGTGGTGCACTTGGTGGAGGTGGTGGAGGGGGTGGTGGTGCACTTGGTGGAAGTCGTGGTCTCGCTGCACTTGGTAGAGGTGGTGGAGGGGGTGGTGGTGCACTTGGTGGAAGTCGTGGTCTCGCTGCACTTGGTAGAGGTGGTGGAGGGGGTGGTCATGCACGGCGTGCTGCTGCTGCTGCTGCTGCTGGAGCAGTCATCGTCGTAGCACAAGGTAGGCTTCAAGATCAAGACGTCATGGTGGTACGTAATAATGATGATTATGAGTAGTGTTTGGCTTTGATGTTCCTTTTTCTTCTTGAACAATGCGGCGAATTTTACTTGACGCAGACAGCTTTCTTAGGGTGACTTACACCAGTCTTTACTAAACCTTAAACTGGCCAGCCAGGATAACTTCTTTTGACTTAGGTGATTGACAATATATCGTGTTATGCAAATTGAATATTGATCCTTGCCAGCTTGCAACACTTTTTCGTCATACAATAGCCTGCCGGAGCAATTCCTTCTCCCTAGCGGTCAAGAAGTGCTCACAAAGCTCATTGAAAGAGGATACATTGTTGGCGACCGCAGACTTGAAGAAGTCAACTGTAAAGTCCTTCAGGTGCACGTGCTTAAGAAGGTCATCTTCTTCCGCGATATCTTCATCGTCTTCTTCATCGGCAAATGCCGCTAGTTGACCAAGAGACATGCCACCCTCCATGGTGTTCGCGTCAGCTTCATCCCATTCATCGTCCGAAACCACCTCCTCTTCGTCATCATCACCTGTGCGGTTCTTTTCGGAAACAAGCTCATGAAGAAGCAGTTTGATGATTTTTGCAGGAAGAGGAATATAAGTCCACGTCTCGGGATCTGCGACAAGATGTAAGCTAACTTGCATCGGTGAAGCTCAATAGTAAAACTTACGGTTTCGTCGTGCGCTTCGTGTCATGATTCTGTTCGTCTGAGTGATAACTAAATCACCCTTTACCTTGATGTTCATCAATTCTTGCATCTGCAAGCCGAACACAGTCGCCAGTGCGACAACGTTAAGCTTGATTTGTTCATATCTTTGAAAGACCTCGAAGTTTTCACACCATGCCCGCAGTACAACTTCAAGACCTGTATTTTCACCAATGGTAATGTTTTTCAAGAAATCCACCACGGTGGTGGATTGCTGAATTGAGAGGTGTGCAAACACGCCAATGAGAGACTGGATGCAATTGGGTTGAGATGCAGTACTGAGTCTCACAGCCACGGCGTTGAGGAGCTCGGGCAGAACGGGTCCCAAGGAATGCGCGAACTTGCGAATAACTGCCACAATCAATGGTCCAGCAAAGACGACCGCAGAATCCTCAAATGAGGATGACAGACATCTGCTCAGGATTACCATCACAATCGAAAGTCCGTCATGCTGTCCATCGCTAAAGGCCTGGATCTGAGCAGGATCCTTCTGCACAAGGTTCCTCAAAACCTCCTGTCCAGACTGAAGAACTTCTAGATCATCAGTCGTACTCATAACCTTTGCTAAGCCTGGAAGAACAGTCGCAATATATCCTTCTGGTAATGGACTCAGCCCACTGGCTGTCAGTGAGTTAAGCAACTCCACTGCAACGGATGTCAGACCTTCCTGCTCTTCCCCGTTCAGAAACTGCGACAAAGGTGGCAAGGCACGCTGGCATACCGCAACGTAATTTCCTGCACTTTTAGCCATTGCTTCGAATGCGTCACCGACAATGCCAGTGAGCCAAGGGTCTCCTGGGCAACTAGCAGCAACCTCAAACAACAAAGGGATCACTTTGTCCGAGCTGATGCAGGCTTTGTAGTCCACCCTGATAGCAGACGTAAGGGTTTCTAGGACGACACTGAGGAGATCGGAGGATTTCGATGGTACGAAGGAACTGGCAACGTCGATGATGTGCGTCTGATGCGAATGCAAAGCGTCTTTGTCAAGGATTGAGCATAGACGCTGAAGACCCTTCAAGCCTGAGTAACGTAGTATAACACCCTTGTCCGGCTGCATAGCCTCGAGGCACTTGCCAACAAGGCGAACTCCTTGCTCTGGTGTCCATAAGCTGGCAACTTCACCAGCAAGAATCAGAGCCCTTCCTTGGAGCAACATTTGTTCAGCAGACAGACACTGCTGCAGTAGTTGATCAATACCCTGGAACCGCTCCGGTTCGAGATCGTCTCCATCCTCTGCCATTACAACGTGCCCCAACAAGAAAAGCGTGGACTCTTGTCTTCGCCATTCCCTGTCCGAAAACGCCGCGCGAACCTCGTTCAACAATGCTGTGATAACCTCCTCTTCGCGTTTTTCTGCCAACTCTGCGACCAACTGGCCACACGCAATGCGTACGGTCCACCTAGCACTCACATCACCGCCCATATCGCCGACAAACTTCTCTGCATCATCCTCCCATGCCTCCACCTCCTCCTCTCTTGCAATTGCAAAGGTAGACAGGAGATAAATGATTCGTGGGATGCCGTCAGATCCCAGGGAGGCCGTGATTGCGCGGTGGCCAAGTGCGATGGACAAGAATTCAAGATGTTCGGTTGCAAGAACATCGAGACTGATTGATTCGCCTTCTGCGGTTGTTGAGATTGACGGATGTGGTGTCGCAACATAGATTGGTGTAAGCGCGTTCAACGCGGTGAAAAGCGAGGGGAACGTTGTGGGAAGGTGTCGTGAGAGGTGCGAGGGGAATATCAAGCGTAGTTTGTTGATGGTTCGCAGCGCCTCAATCTGCAGCTCAACGAGACTCTCGTTTACCTCCTCTGGATTTGAAGGATCCACAACAGGAAGAGAAACGGCCTGACAGAAGAGCTTCAGCCACGGCGGCAACGATCCATCCGCAAATACCCTGATAGGCTCCGCATGCGTATCCTTGAACATCTCCAGTAGATCCACGGATGACCTGAAGATACTCACCGCCTTGCTCTTCGAAGTGTTGTCGACATGCTCAGTGGACACGATACCATATAGAGTCTGTACAAGGTCCGGCGCGACGCTGAAGAACTGGTCTTCAGCCAAACCTTCGTCGACAAACTCCTTCAATACCGTCAGTGCTCCTGTAGTTCCCACACCGCCCTCCTTCATCATCGACATGACACCGTCCATGAATGTAGGCCATTGTTCGGGATAGTCTGCGTGCGCTATCCTGGCAATGACATACGCAGCCGATCTCAGAATTAAGCTGCTAGGTGATCTTAGTAGAGGAAAAAGCGTGGTTCGGACGTGTTCTTTGGCTGTTGGTGTAGCGATTGGTATAGTGGGATTGTGATTCTCGGACTCAGCAGACCAATTGTTGAGGACATAGGATTTGAGCAGGATGAGTGCACTCTAGACGAACATCAGTCGATGAATCCTGTCTCGCATCGTAACGATCGCACCTGTCTCAATGGCTGGTCGACGTCATTCGAGGCAGCAATATTGCTTAACCCGACAGGAAAACCTGCCTGTCCTTGGAGTTGACGCAGGCTCAGCTCTGCCGAAAGACGAGCATTTTGATCTGCAGATTGTGTAGCAGCAAGCAACGGCAGAAGGTCGCTCTCCATGACAGAAAATGTCGAGGAATTGGAGGATGTTGTAAGCTGCACGCGTTGTTTTGAACATGCCCGAACGGGTCGAATTACTGGTAGTGTAAAGTGCGTCAGAAAAACTAAGAGCTCTATAGACATGCACAGAAATAGATAAGAGAAACCTTTTACTTTTTACGGGTTACCCAGCTGGTTACCTGCACACTCTGTCATTACGCTCTGACCAGCCTCTCCACAGCTGGTTCATGCACCCACGGCCTGGCGCGGCACGGCATACGAGCTTGGTAAACAGATCCCGGGTCAAGAACAGTCATTGTCAGCTCAATTAGCATCCATTCGACAAGCAGAAACGATCAACCAGCATGGCCCCTTCAGCCGCCTCAAAGCTCACTCTCCTCGCTGACTCCACCTTACTAACCCTCCACGAACGTCAGCGACTGCTCTCCATCAACGTTCCACCATCACCAGAGACAGACGAGGAGATCCTGAAGTCATTACAGACTCTACAACACGGAATCGATGTCCTAGAAGAAGAATTGGGTAGAGCAGAGAGCGATGGCAAGACGTATGCTGCATACATCCCCCATTGAATGCACCCACTGATCCCAATCATACAGGAGCTCAACCAAGCTGAAAGAAGCCGAAGACGTCCTCATCAAACTCCAATCATCCTACCACAACCTCAAATCAATGTTCGACTCACCCTCAGACACCGAAGCACCTCCACTTCTGAACCCACCAACACTCCGAACATCCCGATCACCCTCTCCACACTCTACATCAGCAAAGGCTGCCGCGTCCCTCCTTGGCTCTGATCCGAGAGAAGATTTACTAGGCGAACCTTCTCGAAACCAACGAGAACGGAAACAGGTTAGGTTCTCGGATAGTGTGTTCTCGAATGAAGATGGAGAGCCGAATGATAACTCCACGATCTTGGCGCTGCAGAACCGGATTATGGAGAGTCAGGATACGTCGTTAGATGCGTTGGCTGCGTCTCTGAGTACTACGCGGAACCTCTCGCTGCACATTTCGGATGAGCTTGATTCACATCAGGAACTTTTGGCAGATTTAGATGATGCCGTTGACAGGAGTCGCACGAGAGTCGAGGACGCGCGAAGAAGAGTGAGGAAGATCGGGAGGAAGGTGAAGGGGAACTGGGGATGCAGTATCATTACTTTGTTGATCTGCATCCTGGTGATCTTAATCGTGGTGCTGAAATAGGCGATGAGCTGAAGGGTTATTTATCTCGATAGACTTCGAATTGATAGCGATATGGGTTATGGATTGGGTCAAGGCGTTTCTTACAGCGAGCAAATTGCAATTGATTTGATATAACATACACGATTGAAGAACATTCTTCAGATAACAATTGATTGCTGTATTCAGAAATTATGCCACACATGCAGTAGCACAGCTACATCCCCTCATGATGTAGATACAAAATTAAAAATATATGAACCCCAAAAACGCTCAGTGATCCGGACCCAATGACCTATATCATACACTTTCTTCTCCTTTCCTCAGATAATTCCCACGTCACAGACGTAAACGCTTACTTATGCTCCTTGACGTGCTTGACGGTCTTTTTCTGCATCTCCTCGATGGAGTCACCCTGCTTGTCTGCCTTGATGTAGGCCTCCGATGCGGAAGCGAGAGTCTCGTTCCATCCTGGGGCGTGGTCGACGAGCTTGCCGTTGTCGTCGTGGTCCTGACCCTTGAGGTGCTTCTGCTTCTGTTCCTCGAGCTTCTGTACGCCAAACAATTAGCATTCACTCAGCAAGTGTAATCGAAAAGGAAGACGAACATCAGGGTCGTTCTCAGACATATGAGATCCGGTAACGCCGTCAGTCTTGGATGCCTGGGACATGCATCGGACACCAGAGGAGCGGAGAGGAGCAGCCTGACGAGCGATAGAAGAGCGGATGGCGGAGAGCATTGTGACTGTGGTAGTGATGATCGACTGTTCTTGTTGGTTGTATGCGGTACCCTCCAAGTCGAGGAGCCGTCCCCCTTATAAATTAAGCGCACCTCGGCCGTGAGGAGTTTGAGCTGTCATGACGTCATGTGCGGTGCGCTGAATCGCATCACTGCGCATCTCCCAATTGGCTAGCACACCAACGTCACATTTGCTTGGAGTGGGACTGAAATAAAGAAGAATATAAAACCAATTAAATGTCAAATACACCGTCCACAAAGATCCCTGTAAACATACCCGTCCATCCAGAATGCATCTCAAGAAAAGATCACAAGCAAAAAAGACTCCGCGGCCGCCGAGCAAGGCCATGGCCATGGCCTAAACGAAACATAACATCCAAACCCAACAAAAAGAAACCATACATATCAAACAACAGATCCACAAATGTATACCACGCCCTCGTCTTTTTGTAAAGCAATCGAGACAATCCCAACAGATAAAACAAAATGGCAGAACAAGCGCCAGTGCGCACAGCGCTGATCTGACTCATCCACAAGAAGGTAAAAAGACAACAAGAACCCACCTAAAACCCATCTATCATCCGGTCTTCACACACACCCATACCTCAATGACCATAGTTAATCACCATCTCATAGGTATATCGGTGATCTACCAGTAAGAGCGCCTGGCGTACTGGTTCCTCGGGGGAGTAGCAACCCTCATCCCAGTGATGGGGTCAACAATCGCAACACCCCTAGCCGCACCAACCCTCTGTCCACCCCTTCCATTCCATCCATTCCCGTTTCCGACATTCGAGAAAACACTGGTAGTGGTGTAGGCCTGACTCTGAGGGGGAGATCCACCAGGAGAGGTAGAGCCAGTGCTCGACGATGAGGAATAAACAGATGAAGTGATGGACATGACCTCGTCGTTCGTCAAACAGGGACAGAACTCAAGATCGTCGAGCTCGTCAAAGGAGCGAGCAGCTTCATAGCGCTCACGGGCGGAGAGGGGGGGAGTGGTCGGCGAGCGGAGAGAGGACGAGGTGGAGGGCGGGGAGGAGAAGTAACCGCCGGTAGAAGTGAAGGCAGCGGAGTTTGCGTTGAACTTGTGCATGATCGGTTGGTATTAAGAGTAGAAGTATGTTCAGGTTGCTGGTGGTGGTTGATGGGTTGATATTCAAAGGCGGTCCTAGAAGAACGGCAGGGGTGGCGACGCTGGCACTTCCCAAAATTGCTTAAGTCTGCGGTGGTGTGCATGAGGGGCCCGGGCCCGCGCCGCAATGCGTTGGCAGCCAACCAACCCCCTTCAATGGGCAATTAATTGTAAAGGGAATATCCCAGGTTGCCAAGTTTCTACTGTTACGATTGCTGTTCATTCACTCTGTCCCACCGCTGTTCAATCCCTGATGTAACCAGCTGGCCAGATGTTGCTATCAAATTTAGGCTCGTTCACCCTCTTTTAGCTTCCCCTTCGCTCTACTCTCCTCGATCCACGCATCAATCTTGATCGGCCCTATCTCAATATTCCTTAACGGCTTCGTCGTAACCCTCGTTCTGACACTCTCTCCGTTGACCTGCACCCCGTTCTGTTGTGGCTGAGCAGGAATCCACGGATCTGGGTATTGTGCCGGTTTATCCTCGTGCTCTTTCAGCTCGATCGCAACGGTGAAGGTACAGTCTTCGGGGAGTTTTCCTAGGGTTGTGGCGGATTGTTGGATTCGGATGAGTGTTGCGCGAAATTGTTCGAGAAGGTCGGACTGGGTGAAGGTTGCGGATGTAGATGATATAGGGATATTGTGTTCCTGCTCTGGGATATTGGGAAATGACGATACGTCAAACACGAATCGCTCCATGGGCGTTTCATCGGCTGATAAAATGATAACCGAGACACGGTTAACGGTACACTATGAGTCTTCTGTCAGATTAGTTCCCAGGAAGAATTCCACCAGAATGGCCCACCTTTTTCAACTCCTCGTTGACACTTGTGACTACGTCACGGATCCAGTCGTTAAGCATGGGATGCCGTGATCGTCGGACGACGGTGTTGTACTTTCGGGCTCGCTCGAAGAGTTCTGGGGGGTAGAGGTCTCGAATGAAGAGGATCGTGTGTATTGCGACGGTCACTACCCTCACTGTCAGATCAAACACAGAGCCGGCCAAACAGTGCTCGTACGGAAGTCGCAAAACGTTTGCAGGATGACTGTTGAAGCTTTAGCATGATTCACAATGAAATCTTACTGTAATAGCAACTGTTATGAGTCCATTCACTCGGCTTCCTCAACATCACCTCTTGCGGATCATCCTTGTGCTCCTTCGTCTTGCTCATCGCTCGTCAGATGTTGTCCTTGTGTCCTAAGCTTGTTTGTGTACAGCAGCTGGCTGGCTGACCGTCGCCTCGCCAAACGCTGGATTAAGGCACACAATCTTATCAGATCCCCCGCCCCCAGCCAGCCCCATTACGGTATATACGCGGGACAACCTCCAACTTCACACATGAACAGACCATGACCATGACCGAGAGACACGAGTATCAGTATGCCGACGCCGTAAGTGATCATTTCATGTGTCCGGTATGTCGGAGTGTGTTGGTGGAGCCGGTGCAGACGCGGTGTGGGTACGTGTTCCACGCCGATCACATTGCAGTTTCGGACGCTGATGAGTCGGGCGTTACAGGCATATATTCTGTACGCCATGTATCGAATCCGCATTATCGCATTCGAGGACGTGTCCGGTGGATCGCGCAGCGCTCACCCAATCAGATCTCCTCCCAGCACCAAAGATAATCGCAAACATCGTCAACGAGCTCTTGGTGGTGTGTCCCAACCAGTCAGAAGGATGTCCAAATGTTCTGCAGAGACAGCTGCTAGGGACACATTTAGAGAAGGAATGCGACTATGCTTGGGTGCTGTGTCCTGGGGCGGAGTGTGATGAGATGGTTCTAAGGAAGGATTTGAGTGGGGATGGGGAGTGTGCGCATGAGATGGAGATGTGCGAGATGTGTAAACGGATTATACGAGATAATGAGGTGGGTTGCCTGGTGACAGGATTTCGACGGTTGCTAACTGTCCCACAGGCTCACGTGTCAATATGTCCGGCGGTCGAAGTGTCGTGTCGATATTGCTCGACCCACATCCAGCGTGGAGATCTCGACGCACACCTTTCCGGCTGCCCTGAAGCTGTCTCTACATGTCCAGCTGAAGACGTCGGATGCCCGTGGACTGGTCCACGGCGGGAACTATCAGATCATACGTTGCTTTGTACCCTTGTACTCATCGCACCGGCCCTCCGCACCCAAGCATCCCGAATATCCGCTCTCGAATCCGAGAACCACCGTCTTCGTTCTTCGTTACACAGTTTGTCTCAACCACCACTCGATCCATCTCTCACGCGAGAATTCGAGACACTGGTGCTGGATCAAGAGCGCTTACGGAACGACGTGGCAAGTATGGACATGCAGAATCGGATGTTCGTGATGAATGAGGGTATTCGTATGAGAGAGGAGGTGCAAGAGTTGCGGACTGCGGTATGGCAGTTAAAGGCACAGGTTCACTGGTTGATGGTGGATAGGGAAAGGAGGATGGGCAGTGCAGGTGTGGGAATACCAAGCTCGCGACCGGGAAGCTCGGAATTGGGTGGGCATGGCCAAGAGAGGGGAGAACCACCGAGGAGATTGAATGACAATTTGAGGCAGCTTGACGTGAAACTGTGAAAACGATGAAGGGAATGGCTTTACGATAGGAACATTGTTGGATGGAGTTCTGATTTAATATACCACGGGGATTTATATAATTCAAGTGCAGGGGCTTTCTGGCGCCGCATACACAATAAACACTGGCGCACGTCGTACGGTCATCCGTTCAGCCAAAGACCAGCTGCAGCAGCGGCAGACAACGTGTTCAGATCACCTCCAAGAGCTCGATATTGCATACGGTAGAGACTCTTCATTCGCAGCATATACTCGAAGTTGCTTCTGCAGTCAGCGTCCGTTGACGTTCTAGTTCTGGTTCTGCATCATGACGGTCCGTTCTCCTTTTCTTGACGATTGGTCGCAAACCGCGTACCTATGTATGATCATGGGACAGCAGCTGACGTGATGATGGCACAGGAATACGCGGATAAGATTAAGGATGTGGAGAGACGAATTGAGAAGGAGAAGGCTATGATCAGTGGTGCACAGGCTATGCGATCACGGACTGACAATGCGGCCGTGCACCTGAACTTGGAACGTGAAGTCCGTGAGGCGCAGAAGAACATTCGGTACCTCGAGGATCGGCTAAGAGAATTGCACATCAAGAATGGGCTGCCTGTCTATGGCGATAATATCGGCCCACCGGCTCCGCCAAAGCACCAGAGTAGGGAGGAGGAACGGAGGGCTTCGAGGACGGGGTTGGGTATCACCGACGCTGTGCCGCCATTGCCACCACCGAAGGGTGGATCGTTGCCTGGCCCCGGTGTACCCAAGGCAAGGCCTCATTACACGAAGCTAGGTTTGTCTTTCTTGGATTTGAACATTGCCAAGCATGTATGCTGACTTAAGGTGACCAGATTTGATTAAGGCCGAGACACCACATACAGGTCCCAAGATTCAGCTCATGCTTCAGCAACTCGAGTTCAAGCTTACCGTCGAGAAACAATACAAGGAGGGTATCGAAAAGATGGCTAAGTTGTATCAGCTTGAGGGCGATCGTCGGAGCAGGGCTGATGCGGAGAGTAAGAGGGTGGAGAGTACACAGAAGATTCAGTTGCTCAAGCAGGCATTGAAAAGATATGAAGACTTGCATGTTGATGTTGCGGAAGAGGAGGCGGAGGATGATGACAGTGTGAACGCGCCTAACATTCGCAGGCCTTTGAGTGGAAAACTCATGATCCGCATTTCTGCCGTGCGCGACGTCAACCACGCTTCGACCAGCCGCTTCTCTCGTGGCCCTGAGACTTCTGTCATGATCAAGGTTGAAGACACCGTTCGCGCCAAAACCAAGCCCTCGCGCCACGACAAGTGGGATGAAGAGTTTGACATTGATGTCGACAAGGCTAACGAGTTGGAGATCACGGTCTACGACAAGCAGGGTGATCACGCCTTCCCCATTGGATTGCTTTGGGTTAGGATTTCGGACATCGTAGAGGAGCTTCGCAGAAAGAAGATCGAGCAGGAGATCGCTGGATCTGGTTGGGTAGAGGCAGAAAAGGTTACTCACGATGGAAGGGCCAGTCCTGAGAAGGGCAATGTTACTCCACCTTCAGAGCCGGTTCAGGTTCCAAACCGTCAAATCATTCAGAACAACCTTGTCGCAAAGGACCCCTCAAAGACCGGTATCGATACCTGGTTTGCATTGGAGCCCGCTGGTCGGATCTACATGCATATCGACTTCATCAAGGACACGAAGGGCAAGCGACCTCTCGAGATGGGTGGTCTCGGCCGTCAAGGTGCTATCCGTCAGAAGAAGGAGGAAGTTCACGAGATGTACGGTCACAAGTTCGTGCAGCAGCAGTTCTACCAAATCATGCGCTGTGCTTTCTGTGGTGAGTTCTTGAAGAATGCTGCAGGTATGCAGTGCGAGGACTGTACGTACACTTGTCACAAGAAGTGTTACCCCAAGGTCGTTACCAAGTGTATCTCCAAGTCGAACGCGGAGACGGATCCGGAGGAGGAGAAGCTCAACCACCGTATTCCTCACAGATTCGAGCCTCTTACAAACATTAGTGCCAACTGGTGTTGTCACTGTGGTTACATTCTTCCTCTAGGAAAGAAAAACGCCAAGAAGTGCTCAGAATGTGGTCTTACCTGTCACACTCAGTGTGCTCACTTGGTTCCCGACTTCTGCGGTATGTCTATGGAAATGGCGAACGCCATCCTGGGAGAAATCAAGAGCACAAGGATTAGGAAGGCTCAGGTGCCTATGTCACAACGAATGCGTCAGGGTCCACCACCACGGAAGTCTTTGCCAGACGTCGGTGCGGGATACCGGCAGCCGTCTTACATCGAGAGCGGAGAACCACCCGTACTGCCTATGCCCGCGGGTGTTTTGGGTGGTGAGGAGCGTCGGCTTTTGCCTGAAAGACCGTCGTACACCTCTACCCCCTCTGCTCTCAGTTTGCAGGCTGCAGGTGCGGTTACCAAACCTGTTCAACCTAGTCCGCCTTCGCGAGTGCCGCTGCCTCAACAGCAACGTCCAGGTGGTCCTCCAAGGACTGCTTCCCAGGCAGCTGCTGCTGCTTTCGCTGCCGCACAAGCTAACACCTCTTCAAGCAGTGCGGCTGCTGCCGCGGCTGCCGCCGCTGCTGCTGGCAAGCGCCAATCTGTCAGCCAACAACCTTACAGGCCGGCCGTGGACAATCGCCGGCCGTCCTCGGCCACGTCCTCCCAGACTGCAATCTCGTCCCAAGCATCACGCTCGTCTGCACAAACAGTGATTCCTTCGCAGCGACCAGACCTACCGCCTGTTCCTTCCTCTCCCACCATTCCTACCATCCTTCCTACAATCGACCAGGGTGTTGAGAAGGTTCCGGAGAAGGCTCTCGATGTCGTCGCCCAGCCCTCTCGCCAGATGGTGAGACGCAAGATTGGCCTCGACGACTTCAACTTCTTAGCGGTGCTCGGAAAGGGTAACTTTGGTAAGGTTATGTTGGCAGAAGCGAAGCAAAACAAGCAGCTGTATGCCATCAAGGTCTTAAAGAAGGAGTTCATCATCGAGAACGACGAAGTTGAGAGTACTCGTTCTGAGAAGCGCGTTTTCCTTGTTGCCAACAGGGAGCGTCATCCCTTCCTCCTGAATCTCCACTCCTGCTTCCAGACTGAAACCCGTATCTACTTCGTTATGGAATACATCAGTGGTGGTGATCTTATGTTGCACATTCAGAGGGAACAGTTCGGTGCCAAGCGCGCACAGTTCTACGCTGCTGAAGTGTTGTTGGCATTGAAGTACTTCCACGAGAACGGCATTATCTACCGTGATTTAAAGTTGGACAATATCCTTCTTGGTTTGGATGGTCACATCAAGATTGCCGATTACGGTCTCTGCAAGGAAGATATGTGGCATGGTAAAACCACCAGTACTTTCTGTGGTACTCCTGAGTTCATGGCTCCAGAAATTCTCTTGGAGCAGCGCTACGGCCGTGCGGTTGACTGGTGGGCTTTCGGTGTCTTGATTTACCAGATGTTGCTTGGGCAGTCTCCTTTCAGGGGTGACGACGAGGATGAGATCTTCGACGCTATCCTAGCTGACGAGCCCCTCTACCCTATTCACATGCCCAGAGACTCCGTTTCAATTTTGCAGAAACTTCTTACTCGTGAGCCTGAGCGTCGTCTCGGTTCCGGGGAGGGTGATGCTGCGGACGTTATGGCCCATCCTTACTTCCGCAACATCAACTGGGATGACATGTACAACAAGCGTGTTCCGCCTCCGTTCTGCCCCACGTTGCAGTCAGCGACGGATACATCGAACTTCGATACCGAGTTTACTAGGGAGGTGCCAGTGTTGACCCCAGTTCAGTCTGTCCTCACTCAGGCCAACCAAGAACAATTCAGAGGATTTTCATACGTGTGTGAGGAGCAGTAGTTGGAACCATAAAAAATATCGGGGTGTTGCGAGGTCATGGATGGTTCGTTAGGGTTGGTTTTCTTATTTGTCGGGCTGACTATATAGACAGCACCCGACTCTTTCATGTTCCGCAATAAGTTATTTGGCTTTCGTTTGCTTTCTCCCTGGGTTCTCTATTCTATAATGATTCTCTCATTACTTCCCTATGCGTCTCTAGGCAGGAATTGGTTGTCAATGATTCGGGTGACCCTCTCGCCCTTTGCTGCGTTTCCGATTCTAACTGCTCCACTCATGATTGCCTTGCCGCCTTCTGGGATCTCGTCGATCTCTTGCAACGTCTCTGGGTCTGCCAAGCTCATGTACTCCAAAGTAACACCGTTCTCGCTCTTCAACATCAAGTCTCCAATGACTGCTACTGCTGCTCCGACAATGTCCTTCTGCGACCTCGCCCCTGCCAAGTATGCCTCCTCTCCAGCCTTCAAGGCCTGGATGAGAATGTTCGCCCGCTCCCATTGCTCCTCATTCAAATACGCATTCCTCGAACTCATTGCCAATCCATCGCTCTCTCTGACCGTCGGGCAAACTCTAACGTCCGTAGGGATGTGCAAGTCCGTGACCATCCTCCTCACAACAACCGTCTGTTGTACGTCCTTCTGGCCGAGGTACAACCTTTCTGGCTGAACAATGTTCAGGAGCTTCGTCACGACCGTCGCTACTCCACGGAAGAAGTGTGGTCGGACGCTGCCCTCGAGTTGGTGGGATAATCCCTGTACTTCAACGAACGCGCCCACTTGCTTTGACCTGTCGAGTTTAATGCCATTGGGGTACATCTCCTTCACCGTGGGCAAAAAGATAGCGCTCACACCACCTAATTCGTCCAGCTTTGCCTTGTCCGAGTCGAACGTTCTTGGGTATTGATCCAGGTCCTCGTGTGGTGCGAACTGTGCAGGGTTGACGAAGATGGACACGATGGTATGGTCGTTCTCCTTCTTGGAGTGATTGACGAGTGCGAGATGACCAGCATGAAGCGCACCCATCGTTGGAACGAAGCCGACGGACTCGTTCTTGACGAGGAGGTCACGGCGCCATTGCCGGACTTCGGCAACGGTTCGGAGGATCTTGATATCGGAGGTCGCGGACATTGGCCGGGAGAGGAGCGGAGGCAGGCGCGAGGAAGGGATGGGTCGTCTTAACAATGTTCGAATGGCTCCAGTGCTTTTCTGGCCGATGTTCATCAGGCACTGGATCCTCGAGGAAAAAAGTCGAGAATGTTATACGTAGGTAAATACGTCAGTCACATGTGGGGAAATTTCGGCGCATCTCTCGGCAAGTCGGCGGACCTGCTGTTATGGACCCTGTCGATACGAGAGGTATCGATAAAGATTTGCGACGTTTTCTTTTGGGCTTAGGGGACGACTTATCGAAGTGAGAGGAAACCATACAGTCTGACAGTGTTCGGGTCAAGAAGATCATTGGCAGCGGAAGGAAGTGAAGCAAAAGGTGAACAGGTCTATTGCAAGAAAAAACGTATTAAACGTACAAAACCCCCGGCTTGATCGTACACATTACTCAAACGCATCCACTTTAAAGGTTCTCCTTGATGGCCTTCTCGAGGTTAGGAGCGGAAGCACCGACAACCTGAATTCACATGTTAGATCCTGCGTTATAAAGTTACGGATTTAAATAGACTCACCTCTCCAACCTTCTCACCGTTCTTGAACAACAAGAAGGTGGGCATGGCGCGGATGTTGTACTTGGCAGCGACCTCGGAGAGCTCATCGACGTCGATCTTGACGAACTTGGCGTCGGCGTAGGTGTTGGAGAACTGGGTGACCTTGGGGGCAATGGCCTTGCAAGGACCGCACCAGGTGGCGTAGAAGTCTGTTGACGACCGCGTTAATGGCTGTTACAGAAAGCAGCTGTGATTGCATTGCAACTTACCGACAACGGTCAACTGGGGACCAGCGATGGTGGAGTCGAACTCCTCAGCGGCAGAGATAAGGTGGACCATTTTGGGCGTAGTGGAGGAAAAAGTTCTGACGAAAGAAGTCTTGTTCTGAAGAGTGCTTCGTGCGAGTTGACGAAGGAAAGCCAGTTTTGTGGATTATTTGGTTCTTGTGTTGGACAAGGCGAGCAGCAGATTTAACCTGGGGTCCGAGAGGGTGGCACGATGACGCGCAATGTTACTAAGCCCAGAGTCTGGCCGCAACCCAGCAGATCGGTATCCATATGGATTTGCAGTACGAACGGGAGAATTACAAAGTCCGATCCGGTGATGTTCTAGAGGATTCGTCGAGGGATGGCTCGCCAGGCGGGCCGAGTTAACCGGGACCAAGAAGGGAATACCTGTCACGCAAGAGTGTCGATTCGTGACGATTGCAATTGCCTAGGTGTAGGCCGGGCACGTTTACCAAGTAGAACCCTGGCTTCGCGTATCGGGCGCTAGCATCTGATAAGTCTATTGTCGTTTCTGCCATCTGGAATGATCGTTTGGCGAAGAAACGTCAGATCACTGTTTGCTCACGTATACGCCTCCGCTCGGTGGATAGCTAAAGTTGTTTAATGTTATGACAGACTGGAGCTTCATCTGCTTGTGATTATCTTTGGATGACGGCCCTTTACCTCCCCAGCTCATCTCTCGAAGGATCTGAAGCGAGCAAGGCCAATTCGAACCGTGGGAATCCCGAACAACGACGACCAACTGCTGCCTGAACCACGCAGAGCTGCACTTCTTGACTTGCCAACTCATTACCCTCGAACTTCTCAAGTCTATCGATTATCGAATTGCTTTCTGCAACATTCTATCCTGACAGTTAATGAGGGTGCACATTCCCTACACCCAGGAGCAATCAGGTTCGCTTCATAACGTTCTTTCTTGCTGCCGAACGTGCACGTACGTCCGGTATAATTATGGTTAGAGCCTATCCAGGCCCCTAAATGCAAAAGTAACCCCAGCAAACCCAATGCAAAAAGATACATAACCCAAATACAATGAATGTCTGACACATCCTGTCCAAACCCGATCATCCCCGATCCATCCACCATTACATCTCACTTCAACCCCATCGCCACCTTCGAGTTCTCGTACACCATGTAACTGATACTCACACTCGGCGCAACCTTCATCAAGTTGGGAGCCAATCCTCGATACAGGCCTTTGTAGCCTTCTTTTTGCAGCGTTTTCCGAGTGACGTCGATGAGGCCGTCATATGTCTGCGGATGTGATGCAGTGCCTTGTGCTTGTAATCGCGTTCGTAGAAGGTTCAGCGGATATACGAGTGTTGCACCGATACTCCCCGAACATGCACCGATGGCAAGGACAATCATGTTGTTGGCCTTTACTTCGTGCTCGTCACATCCCAGTCGTTTTGCGGTCTGTTTGATGTAATATCTCTTCATTCCCTCGAACAGACCGAGGTCGATTGATGCGTATGGGAAGATCCCAACCATACCGAGGGGTAAACCTCGGTAAAACCCGGCAATACCATTTTGAGACCACATCTTCTTGGCGGTACGGATGAGAAGCTCGTTCCCTTTTGGTTTTGTGTTTTTGGTCGTCTCGCATTGTACCCGGAACTTAAGCGTGTCGATGGGATATACCGAAATCTGTGATACCGCACCCGCGATTCCACCACTCATGAACCTTGCCATACTTGAGATATTATTCACGTCCGTTCCCTCCACACTAGCCGCGAACCTCTTCGCTGCCTCAAAACTCCCGAACTTGATCGCACTTTCCGGGAAGATCTTCACAACGTTCAACCCGTTACCGACGAAGAAACTCCGTGCTCCACCTACCCTGTAGATATCCTTCACAGCCTGTGCCATTGGTTCGAATGCACGTCGCATGGCTTTTCCGAGTTTCGCTTTCTTCAGTGCGGAGGTTGCTGTTTTCCGTGGACCCGTCGAGGCGATGAGGTAAACTTTTAGACGGTCGAAGGGTGCTGTGCATGTTCGTGATACCGCTCCCGCGATTCCTCCGGCAAGAAAGTATCCCATCCCATCCAGCGTCTCCTCACTCAGAAAAGCATCTCCTTCTGAGGATGAATGCTCCATTGAGAGGAAGTAGTCGAGAACGGTCTCGAGTTTTGGCGCGTCCGTTGAGGGCAGGAACAGAAGGTAATCTCTCCACTCATCGAAGTCGATATACCCATCATCCTTCTTGTCCACCAATTCAAACAACTGATTAATCGTGTCCATATGGCATTCACACCCAGCCTCATGCATCGCCTCCTTCACTTCCGCCAAACTCAACCGCCCCGCCCCGTTCTTATCCAACTTCTTGAACATAAACCACAACTGCAACTCACTCTCATCCACCCAATCATGAAATTCCTGAAACGTAATGATTCCATCCCCATTCTGATCGATACTCTCCAAAATTGCGCCAGCATGATTCAACGGATGATTTATCTTCGCCAACCCGCGTTTCAGACCAGCGAGATCAAGGTGTCCTTCATGTTTCGTATCGAGGAACCGAAAGAGCCTCCGTATTCTGGATTCTCTGTCTGGACCACTCTCGTATTCGCGACCCATGGTTGTGTGAAGCTATGATTGCATATGCCTGACTCCCGTCGACGTGGATGGTAGCGAGTAAATGCTGGAAGAAAAAAGAAAAACGGAATTGAGTGGGGCAGTGTTTAAAGTCGGACCAGCCGCGTCAATTGCTTCGAGGAGCGTTTGTTGAAGGGTGTTTGCTGCTTGTTTTTGTGGTGTATACTTTGGGTAACCGAGCAAAATGTACCCAGGTAATTGGCGGGGCTGTCAAGAAAGCGAAACGACGTCGAGGCACCGCGCAGGACAGCCGGACAGCATACACCCGGCCCCATCCCCCATTTGAACCTCCGCTCGAAGGAAGATGATGGGATATGGCAGCAAATTATTGGGCGTCTTCGCAGAGGTTCGCTAGCACTGACCCATCCGCGATTTGAAGGCTGACATTCGCCCAACAGACACCATTGGCTGTTTACCAGATCCCAACTCGATGAAACGCACCAAGATGACCTACGGCTATGCACGCCCGACGAACTTCGTTACTTGAAGATCTACTTTTACGGACGTAAGTACCTCGTCACGAATTTGGTCGATATCGAGCCTGACACCAGGGTATATGCAGTTATACTCCGTCTTGGTAAACGGTTAAACCTGCGCCAACAGCCAATTGCGACGGCAACAGCGTACTTTTCGAGGTTCTATACAAGGTGGGCACTTCTGGGTTGCTTCCTCGCTTGTGGGTGTGTTAACAATTTACCCACAGGGCGCAATACGTCGAAACGAACCCGTATCTGGTTTTGACCACATGCCTCTACCTCGCCTGCAAGACCGAAGAGTCTCCCGTGCATATACGCACGGTCGTAGCCGAAGCTCGGCATATATTCCCGGAACATGTACCATCCGATACCACCAAAGTCGCCGAATGCGAATTCTACCTCATTGAGGAATTGGGATCTGATCTCGTTACGTTTCATCCGTATACTACGGTGATACGACTAAAAGAGGTATTGAAGATTGCACAAAATGACTTTGAGACGATATGGACGACAATCAACGACACGTATTCAACGGACCTCATCCTCCTACACCCACCGCACATCATCGCAATGACAGCAATCTACATCACCCTGATCCTCCCACCCATTCCCTCCCACAATTCGGTCTCTCACGCCGTGTTCACCATGGAAAGGGAGGTTGAGAAAGGGACTACGAGGGATAAAGACACCTTGATGGATTTCTTCGCAAAGGGTAACATCGATATGGAGGCTGTCGCGGAATGCACGCAGGAGATTATGAGTTTGTATGAGGTGTGGCAGGGTTTTCGGGAGAGGAGCTGTAAGGAGGTGGTACAGAGGATGTTGAAAGCCGCGGTGGTGTGACGGGGAGGAGAGGGTGGGAACATCACAAGTCTTGGCACGCCGATATCGATGTCGGACGAAGCGGACGAAGTCACAGCCCCGATAACAAACAAATCAGGCAACATCAAAGCTTAGCATCGCAATATATAAGTTTCCCAACAATAGCAGAGCGCATGATTAAGGTGTTTGCGGTTGCGTTTGGTTGCGCTGTGGCTTCAGCCGCGGTGTTGTGCCGTGCGCGCTTCATCTCGGAGAGCTTGGCCCGCGAAAAAGACAAGAGAGGACACCTGTACACCCACCCCGTTCGCAGCCTGATCGACGTTACCGTTACCACGACGATTATATATTCACTGCGTCACCTCTACTCGCTCCTACAACAGCCGCGCCTACTGTTTACACCTTGACGATTGGAGGTCAGACGGCAACGATCATACAACATGCCTGCACAAGTCTCTGAGCCATACACCCTCGTCACTGGCGGCGCTGGATATATCGGATGCCATACGGTTCGTCTCTCTCACAACTTTAGATGCGCAATTGACTGACATACGTCGCAGGTGGTCGAATTGATCCAGGCTGGCACGAAGGTCGTCGTGGTAGATAACCTCTGCAACTCCTCAGAAGAAGCGATAAGACGCATCGAGAAGATCACAAACACCTCAGTACCATTTCACAAAGTCGATATCACAGAATACGATGCGCTGAACTCCGTCTTTAAAGAATACAATATCGGCGCCGTCGTCCACTTTGCCGGCCTGAAAGCCGTTGGAGAGTCGGGTGAGATTCCCTTAGAATACTACCGCGTCAACGTCGGAGGAAGCATCACCCTACTACGAGTCATGCAAGAGAACAAAGTCAACAAGATCGTCTTCTCGTCATCAGCGACCGTATATGGTGACGCAACTCGCTTCGAGAACATGATCCCAATACCAGAACACTGCCCAATCGGCCCGACAAACCCTTACGGCCGCACAAAATCCGCGATTGAAGACATGATCCGCGATCACTGCGCCGCAAACCCCGACCTCATCGCCGGACTTCTCCGGTATTTCAACCCCTGCGGTGCGCACCCCTCCGGCGTCATGGGCGAAGACCCCTTCGGAATCCCGAACAATTTGTTACCATACCTCGCACAAGTTGCGGTGGGACGCAGAGAATACCTACAAGTCTTCGGAAACGATTATGCCAGCCGGGACGGAACCCCAATCCGTGATTACATCCACGTCGTCGACCTCGCCCGCGGCCACCTCGCCGCCCTCAAGAAGCTCTCTGCGCCAGAAACGAAGGGCTGCTGCGTCTGGAACCTTGGCACGGGCCACGGCTCCACCGTCCTCGAAATGGTCGATGCATTCTCTAAAGCGGTAGGGAGGGAGCTACCGTATAAATTCGTCGGGAGACGATCGGGGGATGTGTTGGATTTGACTGCGTTGCCGACGAAGGCGAATAAGGAGTTGGGGTGGAAGGCGGAGTTTACGGTTGAGGATGCGTGTAGGGATTTATGGAGGTGGCAGAAGGGGAATCCGTATGGGTATCAGACGGCGGAGGAGGTGGGGGAGGTGAATGGGAAGCATTAAATATACCTATGGGGGTTTCGGGAGTATATACATGTATGCCTAGCGGAGAAGGGACGGAGCAGGATTTACACACTTATACCACTTCCCATATCAATATAGGGACATTTATCATTCATTCCCTACGCTCCCACATCTGATACTCATATTTCACATCCCCTTCATTAACCAAGCCTTTTCCAATTTCGACCCCCGCCCACTGCTCCAACTCTTCCTGCGTCTTCTTTTCCCACCCGCTCCCCTCCTTTCTGAAATCCGGGGTGAAGTATGTATCACATTCGAAATCGTTCTCAATCGCCGTAAACAATATCCGGTTTGACTCTGGCAGTGCCATAGCCGCATTATAGATCTGTGCACCACCGATCACGAAGACGTGATGCAAGGGTGTTTCCAGCTTCTGGAGTAGTTCCAGCGCGGCGGGTAGTGAGCGGACGTGGTACACATGCTCCACCTCCCCTAACTCCATCTTTTCCGCCCGAGAAATAACGACATTAACGCGTCCCTTTAACGGCCTGAACTTCAGTGGGATACTCTCCCAACACTTCCGGCCCATGATGACTGCATTCATCGCAGAGGGCTGTGAAGGGGATGCGGGGACGGCGGTTGTGATCTTTGCAAAGTAAGCCATTTCTTTGCGGAGGCGCCAGGGAAGGCCGCCGGATTTGCCGATACCGAGGGCAGAGGAGGTTGCGGCAACAACGTGGGTTAGGGAGAGGGGTTTGGAGGAGGACATTGTTGTTGTTCGTGGGGTTTGTATGCTGTGCGGTCGTGTTGAAGGCGCGACGTCAGGAAGACGCGACGAAGGTGAGCCGTGTTACTAAGAATAGATTCGACATACTCCCGGGGTCGTTTCAAGGTTTGACCGAGAGGACTGAGGCTTACAATCTCGTACCAGGCAGACCTTCAATTGCAATTGTGAAATGTTCATAGGGTTGCAATTGTGTCGCGCAAAGAGAACAGCCTCTCCTTTGTATATCACCCACGAGTCCCATGTTGGGCACCCCTGCAGAACCCGCCCGCGTCGATGGAGTTGTATCCAAAAGACGTAACGACGAACAGAACGCGTTGGAAAGCCTTCGTAGGACTCAATTACGGTTCGAAGACGATTCAATGTTCAACAATCAGCCAGCAGGTATGCCGTCTTGTATCCAATTGGCCTGCATCCTCATGCGCTAACATCCCAAAGCTGGCAATCGACGAACAACAAGACGAAGAATCTCTGATCAACCAGCCAATCCCCTCCCCGAATACTCTGGAATCACAGCCGGCGCACCATCCTTCTCGTACGGTTCTCCGAACAACGCACGATACAACGCGCCGAGACTCAGTGACTATAACGTTCCAATCCACGACGTCCTCGACCGCGCAATTCAGAAGACTGAAGCGCGTCTCAGAGGCGTGGAAGAGGGAGAACTCGTAAACGGGGTTGCGATGGACCGTATGAAGTCATTTCTTGGAGTAGCGGCTGATGCGATGTTGGATCCCCATTCGCCGGAACAGGACGACGTAAGGAGAGAAGAAGAGGAGGAGGTACACATACCACGGAGATCGCCGAGGAAACATCGGCAGAGTAGTGTACAGCTGCACGAACCTCGGCGAAGACTGCGCAGCGACAAGGATTCTGAGTCCGTACATTCCCAAGGACTAGGAGAAGGACCTTCGAAACCGGCACCACGCACTCGCAAAGGCCGCTCGGCCTCCCCCGTGAAACCCCACCCCCGCCTCCAACCCGCAGCCACAGCACCTCGAAAAGGCAAAGAACGCGCTCGGTCAGCTTCAACCGTCCCCGACTCCAACTCCAATTCCGAAATTGAACCAGAAGACAGCGCGAGCGCCCGGGTTCGCATGGTGGAAGCTACGGAAGGCGCCGAGCGAGAAGCGCGCGAACTGGGTATGAGCCCGGAGGAGACTGCGGTGCATATTACAAGGGCTCAGAGGAAGGCCAGGTATCACGGGATCCCGCCGAGGGAGACGAGGAAGGAGACGAGGTTCAATGATGATGTGGAGAGTTATGTGTATCAACAGCAGAGTAGTGAGGTTGAGCAGGCTGAGGATGACGAAGACGAAGACGAAGACGAAGATCACGACGAGGAAGAGGAGGAAGAGGAGGAGGAAGAGGACCTGTATGCCAGAGACGAGGAGCGACCAGGTGTCTTCAATTCCATCAAGAACTTCCTGATGTTCTGCTGGATCGTCTCATGGTCCCTCATCCGACAACTCCTTGAAGCCATCGCTCGTCTAATCGGATGGGCTCTACGGGGAACCCTCGTGACACCTCTCCGGTTCATCCGAAGACAATTGAGGAATGGGGTGTGGAAGTGGTTAATGGTCATCCCTGTCGCGTATGGGCTATACCGTATGCGATCATTGCCGGCGCAGTTGGCAATTGGTTTGACGAATGAGATTCCATTTTCGCTAAGGACGGCGGGGGGTGCGCCAAGTTATACTGCGCCTACGATTCCGCCGGAGAATACGGATGAGTTGGTGTCGAGGCTGATGAGTCTTGAGCGGCGATTGGCGGATTTCGCATCCGTTAACGATGATCTCGTTAAGAACAATAATCATTTGAATGATTTCACGAAAGAAGTCGGCAGCAAGCAAAAAGGCATGGACGGGTCAATTGGCAGTCTTGGCGACGAGATCCAGAAATTGGTCGCGTCGGCGAAGGATCTCGGTAAGGATGCGAAAGACATGAAGGACCAGGTCCAGGATATGCGAGATACTGTCTCTAGAATGCAAACAGCATTAACCAGCTTCGAGGTCCAATTGGAGCAGAACACTGGCCGATTCAAGGATATCGATGGCAAGTTCGCTACGAAGGACAAGGAAGTGCGCGAGCTCAGATCTACTATCGGTGATGTTAAGAGTGACCTTCGGGAATTGCACAAGGAGGTCAAGGCCTACGCCAATAGCGAATACATCTCCAAGCACGCACTCGAGACGATTGAGAAGTACTTGCCTGCACATGTTGCTGTTAGGACGAACCCGAAGACTGGGAAAGTCGATGTTGCGCCGGAGTTTTGGGCGCAGTTGAAGAGTGCGTTCGCGGAGCGGGAGGATGTTGGGAGGATTGTGCAGAAGGCTGTTAATGAGGCGAGAATTGAGGGATCTTCGCAGAAGCCGGTGGTAATTCAGCCTAACTGGGATGATTTCTTGAGGGAGAATAGGGAGGCGATTGAGGGGATTGCTAGGCAGCAGGGTAACGATTTGTGGGAACGTAAGGAGGACGCGGGTGCAGTCATTTCCCGATCCGCATTCTTGGACTTGTTGCGTGAGAGAATCGGAGACTTGGGTGAGGATATCGAGCGTATACTCAAGGATCTCAAGTTCTCCTTGGAGAAGTACACGGACGACGAGGTCAAGACTGCCATTTCTTCCATCAAGGGTCGTCAGGGTACACCGCAGTCTCTCAACCTGACTGACCTCGCACTCGACTCCATTATTGCATCTGCACTTCAGAGATATGCCTCCGAGTCTGTCGGTCGCGCAGATTATGCTGCCTACGCTGCCGGTGCACGCGTCAACCCGTTCTTGACCTCGAAAACGTACGTGATGAAGCCTCGTTCATTTTTCGGTCGTCTCCTTCCTTTCTCTGGGGTTGAGAGTAATCCACCTGCGATTGCGCTGCATCCTGACAACTCCGTTGGGATGTGTTGGCCATTTGCCGGGCAGCAGGGTCAGATGGGGATTAGACTTAGTGCGCGAGTGGTACCGACTGAGATTACGATCGAGCATGTTCAGGTTGAGGTAGCTCAGGATATTACGTCTGCGCCGAAGGAGATTGAGGTTTGGGCTTTCGTAGAGGATGATGACTTGCGTGAGCAGGTTGGTGCGGCTGCCTTGTCGGTGATTCCGCGTCAGAAGGGCGATTTGCCGTCTGTTGGTGTGGATTTCGTCAAGATCGCCAAGTTCACGTATGATGTTTATGAAGAGCAAGCCATCCAGACGTTCCCCATCGCAGACGTCATCAAGGATGCTGCCGTCCCTGTCGAGCAAATCGTAATCAGGGTGTTGAGCAACTGGGGTAATGTGGACTACACGTGTCTGTACCGTGTTAGGATTCATGGTGAGACGCAGCCTAATGCTCGCAGTACGGAAGAGGATATGGACAATGACCGTTTGATCTAAGAATAAGGGATATAAAGCGTGCTACAGGAGGAGCCTGGGAAAGGAATAGTTTAGTTGTTATCTGTTTACCCAATATCGTATACCTATCTACCTAATTATTATTGTCTTTTGTATAAAAGTTAGTGGAGCGAGATTCGAAAAGATATCCTTTGCACTGACCTCTTTCATCCCTCCGTGGGGTTTGTATCGGCGAAAGGATGTTCCGCGCACACAGAGAGGTCATGAGCGGGCCGGGCTCGAAAACGAGGCACTTGCACGGAAAGTGATGTGATGTGATATTGTCGACCGGAAGGTGGAAATACGTGAACACAACTCAAGTATAGTAGGACAGATTTGCACTGCTCCGATGGTTTCAAGACGATGTCGAATGCAGTTGGTGATGTCAACCTATGATGGACGGACTGTGGGAACTTGGCGAGCCCGTTGCCCTACCTAAACTGGCGGTGCCTAGAATCGTTTCAACTTCAGAATTAGAAAGAGTTCCAACGGGTGTCTTGTCCAGTCGCCCAAAAGCGTGCCGCGAAAAACTCCTTGTGGAAAACGTACCGCTAAGAGCTCACACAACAAACAGTTGCCTTGTACGCAAACCGGTATATTAGATGATGAGAAACGCCAAAAACTACTCTAATGCTAATGCAAACCTATGATCATCCTTTACGTATTTACTAACCCCTCAACATCCAAGTAATCAGCCCCATAAGCACCGCACCTGCAACCGCACTTTCAGCCGCAATGACCGTAACATCCTTCCTGCTCAATGAGATCTGTTCTTCACTAACCAGACTCTCCACACTTGCTTTCGTCGCAGGTACGATGGCTTGAACGTTCTCCTTGGTGAAAACGGTTCGGATGATTTCCATGGGTGCTTGGTGGAAGGCGGCAAAGGCTGAGCGCATGATGTCAAGGGATGAGCGGGGTGAGGTGGGAGATGCGGACGAAACTGCGCCGACAAGAGGAGGGTCAATCTCCAACTCGGCCCTAGTGGTAGACGCGAGGCTGACATAGTTCTCCAGTACCTTTTGAGACTCCTCCATAGCGGCACTCAACCTTGCTACCAGAGCCTCCTGGTCAACTGCCTGTGCCTTGACATCCTCCACTGATGGCATTTCCGCAGGTGCTGCCGTCGCCCCAACCGCTCCTTCCTTCCGGACAATGCCTTCCTCCTTCAACACAGTCCTCACCCTATCTTCAAATCCACTAACAAGCTTCCTCCTCTTCCACGGCTCAACCAAAAACAACGTCGTAGCAAATAACAACACATTGAATCCCATCAACCCCCACGTTCCCCACGTACTCGCCTGCCGAATCTTATCACTCCAAATCTGCTCCTCATGATACCTCGATAAGATGTTCTTTCCCAGATCTGCTTGTAACTCTTCCGCTTGTCCCTCTAACTCTGTGAGTCTGGATGCAGCTGCGGCTTCGGCTTGTTCGTTAAGGTGATCGGAGCGGTAGAGCTCGGTGAAACGTTCGACGTCATGATGGAGCCATGTGTGCTTTCGTTGGAGGAGTTCATTGACTTCGCGCTGGGAGGAGGAACGGCTTGCGATTGCTTCTGTGTAGGCCTGTTTTGCGGCGCGGATTGCGGAGCGGAGCGAGAGCAGTTGCGATTCTGTACAATCATCGTTAGAACAGCTATGTCATTCATCGCCAAAGACTGTACCTTGTTCTACTATTCTCTTCTTCAGGGCTTCAATGCTCGAATATCCGGTCACATCGTTGAGCTTTTGGCCTGCGGTGAACAGCGTTGCTTGCAGCTCGTCCAGCCTTGCCGACATCCGTCTCGACAGATCTGAACGCCGCTGTTCCAATGCACTCGGAAGATCCCTCACAGGCTCCTTTGGCGGCGGCACTGCCCTTTCCACACCTTCTACCACCGGCGGTTCCTCAAAGGGCTGCGACGACGCAGCGGTGGAATAATACCCCAAACTTGACCGCCGTGATCTAATCACACCACTGCAACTTCTCCATGACGATTGAAACAGCGACCGTCTACACAGGTTCATGAGGTCCCAATTGTTTTGTTTGTTCAATAATTTCGATGGTAGCTGCGGGAAAGTGTCATTGGCGGGGCGAACGCTGAGATTGGCGCAACCGACCCCGCGGAGTTCAATGCCCTCGAGAAGAGCAGACATCCATACATCCCATAACGAACAGCAATCATGGTCAAGTCAATCGTATTCTCCGACTTTGATGGAACCATTACTTGGGAGTACGTGCGCTGTATCGTTTCATTGTAATGCGATACTTACTCTGGTTATAGCGACTCCAATGACTTCATGACCGACAACTACGGTTTCGGAGTCGAGAAGAGAAAGGAAATGAACGAGAGGGTCTTGAGGGATGAAATTACTTTCAGGGATTCCTTCAAGATGATGCTCGACTCTGTCAAGCTCCCCTTCGAGGAGGCCAAGAAGATCCTTACCGAGAGTACGTCGAACCGTGCATCGCGCATGAACCCCATTCTTACAATGAATTCATAGACATCACCCTTGACCCGGGTTTCCGCCCCTTCTACGAGTGGTGTCTCGCCAACGATGTCGAGGTCATCATCCTCTCCTCCGGCATGGAACCCCTCATCCGCGCCCTCCTCACCAGGCTCCTCGGCGAAGAGCTCGGCTCCAAGATCGAAATCGTCTCCAACTCCGTCGACATCCGTCCCGACGGCACCTGGGAAATCATCTACCACGACGACTCCGGCTTCGGACACGACAAATCCCTCGAGATCGAGAAGTGGAACGCACGTGTCCCTGAGGAGGAGAGGATGTTCTTCTACTGCGGTGACGGTGTGAGTGATTTGAGTGCGGCGGAGAAGACTGGTTTGTTGTTCGCGAAGGAGGGTAGGGATTTGATTGGGTACTGTGACAGGCAGAAGATCCCTTATACTGTCTTCAAGACCTTTGAGGATATTCACAAGAAGGTTGAGGCGATTGTTACTGGTAAGGAGACCATGAAGTCTGTGTCTAGAGTGTAAGATGGTAGTGGATGGACGTGATACGCTACAGTAGTAGGAGGGACAGAGGCATCAAAATTACATACGCAATAGAAGATATTACCCAGGACAGAGCATCTCGAAATTGGACACGAACAGGAACGTTAAATAAGTAGTAGAATTGTATTAAACAGGCAATGGTCACACACGAGGAAGAGGAACAAGGAAGGAGACCTGATCTCACAGTCAGCACTTGCTTCATGCGAAACAACACTCCACCTCAAACTCCACATCACACAATAGAAAACCATGATCATATAAAACTTGTATCAACATTCTTCAACGTCCTCTCCAGGACGAAGCAGGTCAGGGGATTGACAGATTGATTGAGTAAGAAGTTTAGGTGTAATCATTTGCAAAGTGGTTGCAATGTGAGATGCGAGGATGAGGGATGGGTGAGGGAGGAAGAACTTACGCTCAGCAAAGGAGGCAATGCCAACCTAAGATCGTCGTCATCATCGAGGGCCGGGTTGTTATGGTGTAGCGGTTGCTGGTCGATGTTCGCTGGCGACTTTTGTGCGGGCAAATTCATTAGCGCTGGCCTCACGTGCAGCACTTCCCACGATGGTCCATTGCAGAAGGAGTACCAAAACAATAAGTCAATATCGGTTACCGTTTCTTCTTCTTCATCCATAGCATACATCGCACACCACCAGAACCTCAGAGAATGTAAGGCAAAACAGCACTGGCTCCCAAGCCAACAACAAGCCCCAAAAGCGCCCTAACCTTCCTCCTCTCCTTGACAACCTCAATCTCCAACCTCTCAACTTTCGTCTTCTTAACCAACGGCATCTCCTCGTCTTCATCCGCATATAACGCCTCCACATCCCTCTTATGCCTCCTCCTCAACCCTTCGCTCTCCTCCAACGTGTCAACCTCGTCATCAGCATTAGAGCGCATAGCCTCCATCGTCTCCCGCGCAATACGCTTCGACTCCTCAATTTCCGCTTCGATGTCGCGGCCGCCGTCGATTTCATTCTCGACGATGACTTGGCGGGTCTCGAAGGATTGGCCAGTACTGGATTCGGCGGCGGCTTCGTGGGTGCGAACAACGTTGTTGCCGTCGATGAAGCCGTCGTCATGGTGGACGCCCTGGACAATCACGCCTTGGTCGCTGGTGGTGATGGGCTCGCCCAAGACGACGTGTGCAGCCTCGGTACCGACTTCAGATTCAGTCTCGGGCTCGGTGGGAGCTGTGGAGGATTCGCGTGCGCGTCTACTTGAGCGAACAGACCGCTTCGGGTGATTCGCCGCACGCGTGGGGTCCTTACGCGTCGGCCTCGGCGTAGGCTCATCATCAACGTTCGTGGTCTCAGACGGCGCAGCCAACTCCGGCGCCGGCGTCAAACTCGCTCCCCTGGAATACGGCGCTCCCAACAAACCCTCAATCCACGGCAGAATACCATACTCGGTGCCCAACTCCCTCGCATCCTCCGCACCGACCCACGTTCCCGGCGCGCCGTTCGCATCATGCGTCGCGTATTCTTCCTCAATCCACTCCATTTCAGATTCAAGTTGGGCAGTAGTGTGCTCCGGGAAGGAGGCCTTGAACATGTTTGTTGCGCTGATACGAGCAGGTTCGTCTTCGAAGCGCATGATGTACATTTGGCGACCGCTGGGAAGGGGGACCTTGAGGCGGACCATACGTATCGCCCCTTCTTTGAACGCGACGTTTTGAGGACGGCATTTTGGGATAACGGAGTGCGCGTCTACACCGTTCGCGAGGGTGTTGCGAGTCGTGGGGAGTTCGTGACCACGAGTTCGGACGGGCATGGTCTGTGTTTGTTGTGGGTTTGAAGGTGTTGGCGGAGTTGGATAATAATGCTTATAGTTTCCTGGTGTATTGGAGATTCCTGAACGGAGTTGCAAGATGGAGAGGATTCACTGAAGTCCGGAGGTGGGAGGTGTTTGATCGCGAAAGGGAGAAGAGCGTAAGGGCGAGCACCGCTGCCATGAAGTCATATACGTTGGTCATGGAAATATGTACGAAGCAGACCTTCAAAGCATGCAAACAACTTTCAGAATCGAACAATGGTAGCCGTGCAAGGTGTATGCTCCCACTTTTGCGACCCGTTGAGGCCCGGCCCAATGAGCGTCGACTCGAATTTGTGGGTTTGAGGCACACTGCACACTGCAGCAACTGATCAGTACACCAGAAGACCAGACCTCCCCACACACAAGCAGAAATGCCTTCCCTCGTCGCTAAGTCCGCCTTGAGGGCCGCTCTCCGTTCCAGATGCGCTGTCACTGGTACGTTCCACCAGTTTCCCGCTCTCCTTCCGATCACCAGCTCGTGCCGTACGGCCGATTTGACGCCTACCATTAGGGAGAAGCAATAAGGCTCAAGGAACAGTGCTGACGAAGGAACAACAGGCTCCCGCTTCTTGGCCACCCACCAGAACCCTGCTTCTGAGCAGCAGCAGAGCGTCAGGGAGGACTACCAGGAGTCCACCAAGATTCCTGACTTCTCCAAGTACAGGTACGTGACGAACACCATGATATCCAGATATTCACAGTGACACGCTTGCTACTGGTGAATGAACCATTGAACAAATGCTTACAACTGCTTCTACAGGACCAAGCAGTCCGTCGACGGCTCCCGCTCTTTCTCGTACTTCATGTCCGGTACCCTCGGTCTCATCGCCGCCGCCGGTGCCCAGGCTACCGTCTCCGACTTCCTTGCCAACATGTCCGCCTCCGCTGATGTCCTCGCCTTGGCCAAGGTCGAGCTCGACCTCGCCAAGATCCCCGAAGGAAAGAACGTCATCATCAAGTGGCGTGGAAAGCCCGTCTTCATCCGTCATCGTACCGCTGATGAGATCGAGGAGGCCAACAACATTGATGTCTCTTCGTTGAGAGATCCCCAGAAGGATGAGGAGCGTGTTAAGAAGCCGGAGTGGTTGGTCATGTTGGGTGTCTGCACGCATTTGGGATGTGTCCCCATTGGTGAGGCCGGTGAGTACGGAGGCTGGTTCTGCCCATGCCACGGTTCTCACTACGATATCTGTACGTCAATCTCTATGTCTTGCTGTGCGGGATGAATGCTAATGGTTGTTACAGCTGGCCGTATCCGCAAGGGTCCTGCTCCTCTCAACTTGGAGGTTCCTGAGTACGACTTCGCTGACGAGAACACCCTCGTCATCGGATAAGTTATTTTTACGGCGTTGAACGATAGATGAAAGACTACTGAAACGGAAGTGAAAGTGTGAAATTGCGTGGATAATACCTGGTGATGCCATGAAAGGCGAAAACTTTGGAGTCGAAGGCGGCGGAGTGGGATGAAAGGATGACTACTGTCATCTACGAACCTGTCGATGTGTACAAAATATAACATTTACCCTAACCAGAAACTCGTGATCTCCATCGTCGACGTCAAGGTTAAACTTGTACATAGTCGAGGAACAACGCTAACTGCAAGGCGTTCGGTCAGGCATCACCGGCAACTGCAAACGTCCCCACAAAAGATCAATTGTTTGTTAACACCTCCAATCGTCCAGTTCAGCTCGGGCTCAGTTCTTTGTAAGTCGTCGCATACATCCCGTCGAGTACGTGTCGCGCCCCTTTTTCGCCGTCTTCGTGCATTGACGCAATAGCCTGCCATCAGTATACGTACCAACAACACAGCAACAACAACGCGTCTTTTGAGAATATAGCAGCAGTACCAGAATGGCCGACGTAACGATGACGGGCATGACGAGTCCATCACCTCCACCTGCGGCTCCTGTCGTGTCACAGTCGTCGTTGTCACCGGCGCCGATTGCTCAAGATGCTATCGGTGAGGTTGATGGATGGATTGAAACTCTGATGCAGTGCAAACAGCTCAGCGAAGCAGACGTAAAGAGACTATGCGATAAGGTGTGGATGCTTGAGTTGTTTTCTTGACGAGGTTTGCAGTCGACTAACAACCTTGTTTTCGCACAGGCTAGAGAAATCTTGCAGGCGGAGGAGAACGTGCAGCCCGTGAAATGTCCTGTTACTGTCTGTGGTGACATCCACGGACAGTTTCATGATTTGATGGAGCTCTTCAAGATTGGTGGAAACTGCCCAGACACAAACTACTTGTTCATGTAAGCAAGCACAGGCCTTCTGTCATGTCGGCACAGCATATACTGACATATGCACAGGGGTGATTACGTCGACCGTGGATACTACTCTGTCGAGACTGTTACCCTTCTCGTTGCCCTGAAAGTCCGTTACAGGGACCGTATTACCATCCTCCGCGGTAACCACGAATCCCGCCAAATCACCCAAGTCTACGGTTTCTACGATGAATGTCTCCGCAAATACGGTAACGCCAACGTCTGGAAACACTTCACCGACTTATTCGACTACCTCCCACTCACCGCTCTCATCGAGAACCAAATCTTCTGTCTCCATGGAGGTCTATCCCCCTCCATCGACACTCTCGACCACATCCGCGCCTTGGACAGAATCCAAGAAGTCCCACACGAGGGACCCATGTGTGATCTCCTCTGGTCAGATCCCGACGACAGGTGCGGTTGGGGTATATCGCCACGTGGAGCCGGATACACTTTCGGACAGGATATCTCGGAAGTGTTCAACCACAATAACGGCCTCACGCTCGTTGCGCGTGCGCATCAGCTTGTGATGGAGGGATTCAACTGGAGTCAGGAGCGGAATGTCGTTACGATCTTCTCAGCACCTAACTATTGTTATCGATGTGGTAACCAGGCTGCGATTATGGAGATTGACGAGCATCTTAAGTACACCTTGTATGTTAATGTGTTGAGACAGTGTCTTCAGGATGAATGCTAATAGAAGGACATAGTTTGCAATTTGACCCGGCACCGCGGACTGGAGAGCCCACTGTCAGTCGTCGTACTCCCGACTACTTCCTTTAAGCTCGGGTATGGGATAGGGTTCTTTGGGCTTTGACCGTTTTCAATAATGAAAGAATGTACATTACAGCGTAACAATGAGATATGATACACTCAGACCTGATCCATGCCCTTCCCGTTGCAAATACCGTCAACCTCTAGAATTTTGGATGACAGAATATTCGTAGCGTATCTTCAAGGGCATACAGGGTATATTATACCGTATAATGTACCTCCTTCAAGATATACTACGAATATCCTGCAATCTTTTTCGTCTTTGCCAGCAAAGTCCAAGTGTATGCTCACAATCAAAATCAACTCCAAGGATCTTCATCGTCGTCGTCGATTGGTTCAATGTAGAAACTCGGTGTGATGCCCTGTAGACACGAATGTCAGCGACTTCACGGAGTCGCGCACTCAGGCAACGTACCGTTACTCGATCGAAATACCACATGCCGTTGTCGAGTTGATGGAATGTTGCGTCGATGTGCATGCCGATGTAGGCGTGCTCCAGAGCGGAGTTCTCAAGTTTTACTTCCAGGGACGTCACCGATGTTTCCTGCGGTGCCATGCCCTCATAGTGCCATGGTTTTAACATAAGCGTGCCAAGATCGCCGTCGGATGATTTGTTGATAGACGTGACCTCGGTGAGGAGAATCTCTTCCTTAACCTTCTTGGCTGAAAGAGCGTCGGGGCCTAGCACCTTTGTGATGAGTTCACGCGCCTCGGAAAGCTTGAGCGTATCCTGCTGCGACCTCGCAGAAGGTACAGTGTTGTCCCAACTAGGCCGTCCCCCGTTTTCTACTGCGTCGTCGACCCAGAGACCATCACTATACCCCCCAAACACCGCACTACACCCCAAATTCCACCTCCCGGGCGCAGACGTCCCAAACATCCTATTCCTCGGTACCTCAACGCACGCACGCTTCGCAACCTCAATGGCTGACACGATATCAGCGGAGTATTCGGGGAGCGCGCGGTGGGCGTGGATGTACCGGAGGAAGTTTAGGACGAGCTCGGAGGCTGTGAGGAGGTTTTGGGTAGAAATGTAGGCGAGTTTGCGGGGGACGTGGTAGGCGAGGAAGGCGCGGACGACGTAGGTGAAGTCCACTTCGACGTCGTCGTCGTCGTCTTCCACCAGGGCAGGGGTGTCGGCGCCGGCGAATTCCTGCGCTTCTTCCATATCATTCGCGTTCTCGACCTCAATCTGCTTATTCAGGTTCAGGTTCGGGTTGGGTGATTTGATACCCCCGAAACTGAGGTAAGACGAGAAGATCTTGGTACGGGTAGGATCGAAACGGCGTTTTTGCCGATAGCGATCGACGCATAATTCCAGACGTTCACGTGGTGATTTATCATAAGAGTAAAGCTCAGCTTCCTCGGCTTGTTCAGCAGGCGTAAGGGGTCCTTCGGCGTAGAATTCCTCTGTAGGACGATATCGTTAGCACTCATTCAAACCCCATCAAGTCTAGGGTCCTACCAAAACCTGTCGCGGTTCCCTTCTGTTCATCACAGTCAGCAAAAGGTCTCCAGACGGATTCTCACACGCATCACCTGCCTTCTTTTTGCTCCTCTTCTTCTTCTTCCTCGCAGGAGTTTGGCCCGCTGGAGGCTGAGAAAGCTCCCGAGCCAAAGCCTGGTCGACGAGCCCCTTCACGTCCTCGTCATCGGAGTCCATGGTCGTACGGTGGGGCAAGACGGGGGATGTTCAGGTGGGTTCAGCTTCGTCGGGGTAACGTATGGGAGAACAGACTGGGGAAGACATACACGAACACGGGTGGTTCATTATTCATACAGTTTAAGAAGTGTGATATTGTATCGTTACCCTGGCTAAACGCTTCTATTGCGGATCCTGCTTTATGACGGCGGCTGGCATTCGCGATACGACAATCGCGTGCGCAGTTAACCGCGAACCGAACAAGGACTCAGGAGTCAGCACAAACAGCAACAATGAACCTCGCTGGCAGAGGCTTGGCCGACAAGGCAGATGGAATCGTTCACGTCAACTTCAATCAGGATTACAGGTGTGACAACCCCGTTCTGGCTGTTAGGCCAAGAGCTGATTTGTCATATAGCTGCATATCAGTCGGTACACGACATGGATACAAGATCTATAACTGTGATCCATTCGGAAAATGCTATTCCAAAGGTCTGTTTTAAACACCGATAGGACATGGAGCCTTGACTGATTTCTGGACGGACAGCGGACGGCGGCATCGGCATCGTCGAAATGCTGTTCTGCACCTCCCTTGTCGCCCTCGTCGGCCTAGGCGATTCTCCAACCCACTCCCCCCGCCGCCTGACAATCGTAAACACAAAACGCCAAACCACAATCTGCGAACTAACCTTCCCAACCGCCGTCCTTGCCGTCAAGCTCAACCGACGACGACTCATCGTGGTTCTGGAAGAACAGATTTATGTCTACGACATCAGTAATATGAAGTTACTGCATACGATTGAGACGGCGCCGAATCCGACGGCGATATGCGCGTTGAGTTCGAGTAGTGAGAATTGTTTTATTGCGTATCCGGCGCCTACGCCCGCGGCGGGTGGGGGGTCACCCGGTAAGGCAACGACGAACACCGCTCCACATTCCGGAGACGTGGTGATATTCGACTGTTTAACCCTCCAACCAACAACCCTCATCCACGCACACAAATCACCCCTAAGCGCCCTCGCTCTTTCCTCAGACGGAACCCTCCTAGCCACCGCGTCCGACAAAGGTACCGTCATCCGCGTCTTCCGCGTCGACGGCGGCGTCAAGCTCTACCAATTCCGACGAGGAACGTACCCGGCGAAGATCTACAACGTAACCTTCAACGCCGCCGGCACACTCCTCTGCGTCTCTTCAGATACGGACACAGTCCACATCTTCCGCCTAGGCACTCCAGGCGAAGAAGGACAGGGACCCAACGGCGAGCCATCAGGAGGATTTGACGCCTTCCTAGACAACAAACGCCGCTCTGGCTCCCTCGGCTCCGTATTCCGCAAATCCGCCCAAAGCATAGGCCGCCACGCCTCCAACTCCCTCGGGGGATACCTACCCCCGGCACTCTCCGAAATGTGGGACCCGCAAAGAGATTTCGCGTACCTCAAGCTACCGACTGGAAAGTTGAAGAGTATCGTGGGGATGAGTGGGGTTAGTGAGCAGATTCTGGTAGTGACGAGTGAGGGGTATTTTTATACGTATAAGATTGATTTGGCGAGGGGTGGGGAGTGTGTGTTGTTGAAGAGTTGGAGTTTGTTGGATGAAGGGGAGGAGATGGAGAACAGTACTGCAACTGATGCCTAATTTTGAGGTGAGGCTGTATGGGGGTACGGATTGAGGATGTTGAGATTGTTGTCTGTCGTTCGGTGTCTCTGGCGTACATGGTTTTTCTGGTTTGATTCCTAGTATTATATTCTGGTGTTGCATAGGAAAATGCATATGTCTGGTAATGTCTCTTGTGCGTTAAATTATCAGGAAATGCAAAAAAAAAACTCTCTTCATGCCTCCTATTCCGCCTCCTCTTTTCTGATTTTATGCCGCAACACCCGCAAAGTCTCCAGCCTTGCCAGTGACTAACAGTCCGATAATCAACCCGAACAGCCCCAAAACACTTCCGAAGATCTCCACGACCAAGATCTTGACGAAAAGACTTGGGTTTTGGGCGTCAGCTAGTGCGGCGGAGGAGCCAGTGATTCCAACGGCGACACCACAGGCGAGGTTACACAGACCCACGGTTAAACCACCCCAGAAAAGAGCGTACCCGGTGTAGAGGTTTGCTTTCGAGTACAACCCCGTCTCAGGAACCGACGCGAGCTTAGCAGAGAACACAATACTGTAAGCACCCCATTAGCATCCCAAGCCAGCTCAAACTCGATCACCTTGGCGTGGCTCACCTCATAATAACCCCATAAATAGCAACAACCTCACAAAAAATAATCGAAATCAAATTCTTCGTCTGGATATTCGGTGCGCGTACTCCACCTCCAAGAATCGACGATCCAGTGATGAAGATACCCCATGCGGCGCCAACGACGGAGAGTCCGATGCAGAGGGAGATACCGAGGAGGCCCCAGGAGTAGGGGGAGGTTTCGGTGAGGAAGTAGCCTGGGTTGAACTCTTCGCCGGTATTGTGGAAGAGCATGTCTGATAACCACCGTTAGCTACTGTCCAGCATGCGACGAGGATGGGGATGGGGACGTACATAGCCCGACCAGGGTAGCCAGCGAGGCTGTAGAGTAGGTAATTGTAGTGATAGCACCCATTGCTTCTGCTTCTTGCTCTTCACTGAGCTTCTTCTCGGGTGTATGCTGTCCACGGGTGTATGCTGTCCTGCCCGCTTACTGAGCGAGCGCACCGGCCCGGCTGCGTCATTCAGGGGAGCCACGCCCAGATACAACACCTCGAGAGAACCTCCAAACAACCAAGATGGGAAAATTCTACTATGAGCACTACAGAAATACGAGGTAGCATTGCTCGGAGTTAGAGTTGTAAGGGCTTGGGCTGATGAGTGGCTACAGCATCGGTATGTGTCTCGCAGACACCCTCGACGAGATGATCTCCGACGGCCGAATCGTCCCTCAACTCGCTGTCAAGATCATGGAAAACGTACCTCAACCTCCCTTGTACATTCATATCAATGGAACTGACATTGCATAGTTCGACAAAGCCATGGGCGACGCCCTCGCCGAACGCGTAAAGTCAAAGATGTCTTTCAAAGGCCACCTCGACACATATCGTCTCTGCGATGAAGTCTGGACGTTCATTATTAAGCAGCCTACGTTCCGGTTTGAGAATGAGACTGTGAGTACGGAGAAAGTGAGGATTATTGCGCAGAGTTCGAAGCAGAAGGTTGAGGGGTAGTGAGCTTTGTTGTATGCTAGGTGAAAGGCGAGGGATGGACGGGTCTTATGGGATCGACTGGGTAACGGCGTTCTGGGTACTGCATTTATTTATCTTTGGGCATTCTTCAAGTCCATCATTTTGGGTGGTCACAAAACAAATTTGACGCATTACTTCAACACATTGAACCGTCTAGCTTTAGCAAGTTGAGGTAATGCTCCATGGACGCAGTCTCCGAGATAATGGGTATATCGAATAGAACAAGCACACCCTCCACTTTCCCTTCTCCTTACTCCAACTTCTCCAACCTCCCCTCAACCCCCCTAACCCACCCCTCCACCACATCCACATTCTTCCTCACCCCCTCCTGCACGCCCTCCAATCCCCCCTCAACCCTCTCCAACGCCTCCCTCCACGCATCCAAACCCGTCCTTAACTGAGTTTGCTTTTGTTCGAGGGTGGAGAGGAGGGTGTGTTGGGTGGAGGCGTCGGCGTGGAGGGTGTGGAGGGTGCGGAGGCGGGAGATGGTGGGCGGGAGGAGCGGGGAGAGGGCGTCGAGCGTTGGGAGTGCAGAGTGCAAGGCTGCGATTTTGGTGTCGATTGGTATGGCGTCGGTCTTCGAGGAGAGTGTGGAGAGTGTCCGGAGCGCCTCGGTTTTCGATTTGAGGATGTCGTCGGGGAAGGAGAGGAGTGAGAGTTTTGCGTTTATGGTTGATAGGGATTGCAGAATGGTTGTAGAAGTAGTTTTGGAGGTTGTGGGTGTTGTGTCGAGGCCGAGGGAGGATTCGAGGGATGCGAGGCGGGTGTCAAGGGCGGAGAGGAGGGTCGCGGTTTGGGGATCGATAGTTGCGACGGGGTCGTGCGTGGGTGCTGGGGCAGCTGTTTGTGGAGGTTGTACAGGCGAAAGCTCTTTGGTGAATACCCTCGGCCCACCACCAACGCTCGGCGCGGACAACGCTTCCTCCAACCTCACAATCTCCGCCAACCCCACCTCCTTCCCGTTTTCACTTCCCTCCACATCTGCCTCCGCCTCTGCCTGTGCTTGTAATTTGACTTCCTCAATCTCCCTCTTCAATCTCGCAACCCTCTCCCCAACCGTCTCCGTGAGCCTCACATTCGTGTACGTCCTAATCCCCCTCCCAGCTCCTCCCACCCCTCTCCTTCCTCCAGGCGCGATGCTATCGGAGAAGTCTGCGCTGGAGGCATCGACAGATTCGTTTGCGAACCGTGCACGGGCATCGGTGACGGAGAGTCCGTCGCGAAGGATGTTGTCGTTGGAGGAGTCTTCCTCGGATGTCGAGGCATCGGTTAAGTCTGGGATGTCGGGGGTTTCGTAGATATCGGGGTTGGAGGTGTCGAGGTCTGGTAACGAGGAGTATTTCGATGACATCTTGGCCTCTACAGCTTCTTCAGCTGCTTCAAACACCGGGGTCGGTTCAGTGCAGGTGTTGTCTCGCGCACATACACCCGCCAGCAAACACAACACCATCATGTCAGTGACCCTCCATACAGATCTGGGCGATATCAAGCTCGAGATATTCTGCGAGTCGACGCCGTTGGCAGCAGAGAACTTCTTGGCGTTATGTGCGAGTGACTACTATAACGGATGTCTGATACACCGTAACATCAAGGGATTCATGGTACAGGTTCGTCTCCCCTCCTCCTTCAACCCTCCTTTACGCAGAAGACTAACATGGCACACAGATGGGCGACCCAACCGGCACCGGAAAAGGCGGCTCCAGCATCTATCCCACCCAAACCTTCCCCGACGAAATCCGCCCAACCCTCCGACACAACACCCGCGGCATCCTCTCCATGGCAAACGCCAACAAACCCAACACAAACAAATCTCAATTTTTCATAACGTATGATAAACACCCCCATCTTGACGGGAAGTACACGGTATTTGGGAAGGTGATTGATGGGTGGGAGACGTTGGATCGGTTGGAGGGGTGTGAGGTTGATGGAAAGTATCGTCCGTTACCTGGGAAGGAAGTTAGACTGAAGGATGTGACGATTCACGCGAATCCGTTGGCGGAGCAGTGAAGGGGCTGCCGCCGTAAGGATCGATGGGGATGCATGGAATAGAACACGGGAGGTACCAGGGTGGCGTGCACGTTTGATGCCCCGATGAAGCTTTGGGAAGAAGCTCAGCGACGTTGCTCTGCTTACCCAAGGCGTGGTTATGAACCACGAAGCCTGACGAATGAGGGCAAGCAAACTCGGACGAAATGCATAATGAGAGACGCTTTTATCACATACGCCAATATACCAAACTCATACAATGTAAACCCCCACTTTTGTCCCGCTCTATGTCCTCGAGAAATACACCTTCCTAACATCCATAACCTTCTTTCCCCTCTGCCTCGCCAAAGTCTCCGGCAACTTCTGGTTCGTTAGAGCCTCAAAAGTAGCCTTAACAACGTTCATCCCATTTCTCGAACCCCTGTTCATAACCTTCCCTCCCAAATCAGAAATCCCCGCCGCCTTACAAATCTCATAAATATAATGATTCACACGAAGTCCGAAACCCGGTGGTCGTGGTCGAAGCGTCAGGTGGACGGCGTGGTATTTAACTTTGAGTTCGCCGTGGATGGTACGGTTTTCGTATCGGGGGACGTATTGCATGTTTTTGAGAGCGGCGTAGGTCGCTTTTTGGGATGCGAGGGCGGCTTCGTCGGCTTTGCCTTCGCCGTAGCCGACCATACCTTTACCATTTCCAACGACGGCGAGTGCGTACATCGAGGAAATCTTTCCTTTTTTGGTCTGGTTAACGACACGGTGCAACACCAACGTCTTTGTGATAAAGTTCGATCGGATTTGGTCGGGTGTGACTCCCGTTGCCGCAATCAACGCGTTCTCAGTTAACTCTCCCTCCTTTGGTTGCGTAAGCTTCGGCCGGACATCAGGAAGATCGGGTGTTGCCTCGATCGCGCCTGCAGCGTAGGCCTTCTCCTGAACCTGTTTGGAGGGGAAGTCGAGGATTGGGTGGAGTTTCTTGAAGTCGTCGAAGTAGGGGATGGAGATACCGGTGGTTCGTCGAGGGAGATTGACGATTTCGGCTGGAGTGATGACGGCGGCGAGATCGTCGTAGTTGTTTGCGGGCTTTGGAGCTGGAGCCTTGGGCTTCCACCGGTGACGGGGGACACGGGCTCGTGCTGGTGCGGTAGTATGGAAGGATCGCGCTGCACAACTGTCAATCTTCGGGCCAAGCACAACGGATCAAGGATAACAACGCACCAGCGCCTGCCAGCGATGCCAGCACCTTTCTTGAGCTGGACATTTTTCTGGTGGTTTTGTCTCCGTCGGGGGGTCTCGCAGGGCACAGCTGGAGTTTCCTGTCTGTGTCCCCAGCACCAGCCACACCAGAAATGTTCAAAGTATATGAGATGACCCTATGAGATTCAGATTATTACCGCCGTCCATCAGAAGTCCGGTCTTCGATCACAGAGTAGCTTTCCTTCGATTCTTCACAATGTCTGCGCCTGCTGCGTCTCCCATCAGCATCGCCTTGGCCGCAAAGGCCCCGGCTGCCACGGTTCCCACTCCAGCAGCTGAAGCTCCCAAGCCGAAACAGCTGCCCAAGAAGATCAAGCGCAAGTTCAAGGCAAAGGAAGTCAAGCCTGGAAGCTCCGAGGAAATCTTGGTGCACGATGTCCAGAGTCTGCTGAAGGATGTCCCCGCCGACGTCGCACAACCAACTGAATTCGAGAGATTCCAAGAGGTGGAGCTGACCATTGCCGACCTGAGCTCGACAGGTGACGGTCTCGCCGCGACTGCCGCAAAAGACCACGTCGTCGTAGTCCCATTCTGTCTTCCCGGCGAAGTCGTCAAAGCCCGCATCCACACCATCTTCCCCCAGTATTCCCTCGCAGACCTCGTCCAAGTCATCACAAAATCACCACAACGCCACGACGAACTCATCGGTTGCAAGTACTACGGCAAATGCGGAGGATGCCAGTTCCAGACCCTAACCTACGAAGACCAACTCATCCACAAAAAACGTGTCGTCGAGAAGGCTTTCGCAAACTTCTCCGGGCTCCCCGCTGAGACGTTCCCCCCTATCATCGACACCTGCCCTTCACCACTCCAGTACCGCTACCGCACAAAGATCACGCCCCATTTCGACACCCCGAGAGCCGGGTTTCCGGATGGTGTGTTCCCCCAGATTGGGTTCATGGAGAAGGGGAGAAGGAGAACGATGGATATCGAGGAATGCCCGATTGCGACAGAGAAGTTGAATGAGGAACTAGTTGCCGCGAGGAGGAAGGTGTATGAGAATGTCAAGACCTACAAGAAGGGCGCTACCCTCCTTCTCCGTGAATCAACCACCCGTACCCCTTCTGGCGAGACCATCACCACAACCGCAACCTCCAGTACCGAAGCTACGAGGATCGATGAGGTAGAGCCAGGATCCGACCCCAAAGCCGTGGCTACCGCTGTCGTGGAAGAGAAGCTCGCCTTGACAGACTCTAAACAAATCTGCATCGAATACGTCGACGAATTCCGCTTCGAAACCCCCGCTGGCTCCTTCTTCCAAAACAATAACGCCATCCTCCCCGCCTTCACAGGCTACGTCCGCGATAACCTCCGCACGAACCTCCCTCCCAACTCCGACGATGTCAAACACTTGGTCGACGCGTATTGCGGGAGTGGGTTGTTTGCTGTTACGTGTCACGAGGGGTTCGAGAGCGTCGTCGGTGTCGAGATCTCGAGTCAGGCGATTGAGTGGGCGAAGAAGAATGCTGCCTCTAACGGACTTACCAACACTCATTTCCGCGCCGCGACGGCGTCGCATATATTCGAGGACGTGCGCTCTCCACCACTCCAGACCGCGATCATCATCGACCCTCCCCGCTCCGGTTGCGACCATGACTTCTTGAACCAGCTCTTGACGTTCGGCCCGAGGAGGGTGGTCTATATCTCGTGTAACGTACACACGCAAGCAAGGGATATCGGATATTTGTTGAAGCACGAGAAGGGGAAGGGCAAGTGGAGGGTTGATAGTATTCGGGGGTTTGATTTGTTCCCGCAGACGCATCATGTTGAGACGATTGCTGTTTTGACGCGGATTGACGACGGGAAGGCGGAGGCGGAGGAGAGCGTAGAGGGCAAGGTGAAGGAGAGTGTGAAGAGAGAGAAGAGTCCGGAGGTGGAGGAGGCGGTTAAGAAGCAGAGAATCCACGTCTAGAGTCCAGAGGAGAGATGTATATGCACAAGGCATGAAGTTACCGGAATTCGCCCATAGAACATGGTGCAATGAAAGGAGATCCATTCGATCTAAAACAATATAATCTATAACCACGATTTACCTAAAGTCTTTTACACCTGTGGGTCAGCGTTCTCCAAATGCCCTGCCTCCGCCTTGTTACCAAGCGTAGCGATCCTCCCCTCATTCTCCTCCCTCGCATTCGCAATCTTCTGAGCAAACTTCGACGCAGCACGGATCTGCGGGCCTTTCCAGTAAAAGACATACACCGGAACACTGACGCAAATCGAGATAAACGCCAAGATCATAGTGGCCCAAGCGACATTGTTGGGGTAAGAGCCGACGTTGGTGTAGAGAGGGGTGGAGTACATGACAGCGATACCCGCAAGGAAGTCACGAGCGAAGCCGTTACCACCGGTGGCCGAAGCAGCGTAAGGACCGTAAGCGGCAGTCATGTAGTCGATCGTCGTCATGTAAATCGTGAAGTTCGCGATAGCGATAACCACCGAGAAAATCATGGGGACAATCCAGTGATTATACTCCGGACCCCTACAAGACCATGCAAACCCGAACAATCCGGCGGGCAAAAGATAAACAGTCCATAAGAGCCACCACAGCCTATGTTCGGGGGTGATCCTCTGGGGATGATTCCGGCGCAGCTTCACTGCCCGTGAGAAGACGTAGAACATGGAGAAATAAGCGAGGAGATAGCCGACGAGAAGAGCAATGAAAGCGAGACCAACGTCGATTGTTCCAAAGCCCCATCGAGCATAGACAATGCCATAGGAAGAGATGAAGGTGAAGATCAAGGCATCCGCGAATCCAGACAGAAGGGAGAGACACAGCACGATCGGCTCATTGATGAACATGTCGAATGGGCGCACCCAAGTGCGAATGATCTCCTTGAATGTTAACTTCGGCTTCAACTCGCCCGGGCCGTAGACGTTCGGTTCACCAGCCTTACGGCGACGCTTAGCCTCGCGGTCGACGAGAACAGACGACCGAGTTTCCGGCACGAGGAAGAAATGAAGTGCTTGGACCGCTCCGCCGAAGATCAGTTGAAGCCAGAAGATCCAGTGCCAAGATAGATTGTCTTGTGCGAAGGCACCAACAATGGGTCCAACAACAGATCCACCGACAGAAGACAAGACCACGAAGTTCAGACCCGAGTGCTGCTCATCCGGGCCCCAGAGATCAGCAACCATACCCAGCGTGACCGAACCTCCGGCAGACGAAAATCCACCCAGAATTCGAGCAATGATGATAGTGCCATAGTTCGGTGCAACAGCACATGGTATCTGCCATAGATTGACGAAGGCCAAACTCCACTGCAGGATCGGCTTCCTCCCCAACTCTTCAGACCACGGTGCCCACAGTTCACACCCAAAAGCATAGCAAATCAAGAACACTGCCTGTCCAACCCTTGCAGCCTGAGCAGAAAGTCCAAACTCCTCTTGGAGACCAGGGATGGCGTTACCATAAATACCGGCATTGAAGTTCATGGAAACTTGGACTGCGAAGATGACCGCGATGATCCTCCACTTTTTCAGTGCCGGGAAGGCGAAGCCGAGGACTTCTGGACAGTCTTGCTCCCTAAGCTCGATCTTGTCTGGGTGTTCGAGGCTTTGCTTCCATCGTTTGTCGGGCACGATACTCGCGGATCCGGAGCCTTGTGTCGATGAACCGCCGACGTCCTCGAGATGGAGGTTATCGTGCTTTGTGCGTGCCGTAGGAGACGTAGGCTCGGGATACGCTCCTGGCAAATGTGTGTGGTTATTGAGTCCATCGTGTTCGGGTACATCATAGTTGGATTCGGGATGGACCTCTGGCCTGTGCGTGAGATTGTTTAGCTCGACTGAGGTCGACATGGTCGACATGATCAACAATGCTGATCTGTTTCTTAAACCAAGCCGTTGTCGAGTGATCAGCTCTAAGGCCGGGGACTCATGGACCCTTTATACCTCCAACTCGCGAAGTGAACCATCTCGAAAGAAGCCGATCAAAGACGTACAGATCTAGGGGTCCAAAGTAGCGTTCTCGTACGGCAGTACTTGGAAAACCGCGGGGACCCCATAAGCGAGCTGAAGCGCGCGGAGTGACATCGGTGGAAGGACGAGAAGTGAACCCGATTGGAGAAGGAAGGAGAAACGTTTATCCAGACGACGCCGTGAAACAGCATAACCGCCATAGCCGACGAACGTTCAGCAGCAATAACCGGCGGGTTCGGGGGGCTTTGGAATCTCGCGGTTTGGGGTGACTCGCTGATGGCAGCTCGACTATTTCTCAAGGTCTAATTCAGGTGGATATCATGGTTTCAACGAAAAGATTCTCTGACCCGGGCAGTGATCATGACGGGCTTTGCCTGTTAGATGCTGTTCTGACCTTTTTCCGAGTTCGGTCTCAAACGATATGAGGGGATGAGCAATTGAAACAGCAGCTGAATTGAACTTACCTTAAGCGTCCTGCGGTTTCGAAATGATGGAGATGATCATAGTTTACAAGAGAGTCATGCAGGGAAAGCAGATGTACAGACGCAAAGATCAACCAGCCAAGCTTTGACCATCCTCAGCTATCGATAGCGTCTGCGTTTGCGTCTCCGGTAAGCTTGGAGCCCCGGATCGACAACATTAAGACCATGAACCAGATGAGATAAAACGAGACCCTGAAATCAATTCAACGATCCTCTGATACTGACTGACCGGCCCAAACGACTTCGAAAGCATGAAAGAAAAACGGCCGTAACATACCACACTTGCACTTTACCCCATACCAGCACTACACTAAATCAAATGCCAAGATAAACCCAATCCAACAGTCCTTCTCCGTTCGCAATTTCTCATCTCACTTCATGTCCTTCGTTCGTGGAAGAACTCGCTGGCACAAGTCGTTTTGCTCTACGCAATAACCCCAGCGGGCTTCCCCACCAACCCCTCAAACTCCCCATCATGATGCAACGTGACACTGTTAAAATTCTCAAACGGATCATCCTCTCCACCCGCACTCCCATTCCTCCCCGGAATGGCAACACCCCTTCCAATATCAATACTCTCACTCTCCTTCAAACTCCTAAAATTGACAGCATCCGAGCCCGAGGCTTGATTCGGCACCATCGGTGCACGCTGATGTCGGAGGAGTGCCCATTGTGTCGTGCGGAAATACGGGTGAGACTTGACGTCGGACGCTCCGGCGCGGGAGCCGAGTCGTTTGTGTTCGTCTTTGATAAGGAGTTTTCGGATGAGACCTTTGCAGAGGGAAGAGATTTGCTGTGCGCCTGCGTGTTCGGGGAAGGGAACCTCGTTTCTGAGAATATTGCTGAATGTCATATTCCGGTTCTTCCCCTTAAACGGCGTGGTGCCGTACAACATCTCATAGATCAAGATCCCGAGTGTCCACCAATCGACTGCACTCGTGTGTCCACATCCCTTGATTACCTCAGGCGCGATATACTCCTCCGTTCCAACGAAAGAGTTCGTCCGGAAGTTCGCGATGCAAGACTTCGTGTCCAATGCCGGAAGAGAATGCGGTGTTGCACCCGACTTCGAAACGATCATGGTAGGTGCTCCACCACTCTCCGATTGCTTCGACAAATCAAAGTCACTCAACATGATATGCCCACTCTGATGCAACAGAATATTCTCCGGCTTCAAGTCACGGTAGATGAAACCCATCAGATGCAGATACTCCAACGCGGCAGTAACCTCCGCCGCATAGAACCTCGCCGCATCTTCCGGGATACACTTGCCCGGCCGAGTTTGTAGTGCACGGAAGAACTCTCCACCCGCACAATACTCCATACAGAAATAGAGGTTCTCGTCAGACTGGAAAGAGTGGTAAAGCGTAACAATAAACGGATGATTCGACGTCGCCAAGATCTCCTGCTCAGCAAGCGCACGCTTGATCTTATTGCGCTTGATCATCTCGGCTTTCGACAGCACTGTTATCCAAGTTAGCCAACCACCCCAAAATGAAACGAAAGGATACCAGACAACATACCTTTCATTGCATACAACCTCGAACTCTTCTTCTCCCTCACCAAATAGACCTTTCCGACATCACCCTTCCCAAGCAACTTAATCTTCTCAAAACTCTGTGGACCAACCTCAACAGTCCGAACCTTAATGCTATTACTCGAATACGTCCTCCTGAAAGCTCCGTTCTTGCCTCTCAAATCAGGCGGAGCGAGTTCGTCCTTCACCGGCAACAAGAAACTGCTTCCAGTCCCGGATCCAGCAGCTGAGCCAAGAGACTCGGTAACAGCCGACTCGCTCAACGGGTCGGAACTGCTGTTGGAATTCGGTGGCTCGAGCATGCTGGACACTAACTGGTCTTTATCCAATACCTTCCCAAGACCGGTACTCGCCGGCCTCTCCCTCTCCTTCTCATCAACAACCTGTCCATTCTTCAGCTGTTGCGCATTCGGCGCACTCGCAACACGCCGTAATCTTCTCGCCATCTCACTCGTCTCAGTCGGACTCCGCTTCGGTTTCGGCGCCGCTCCGTTCGCTGTGCCGTTCTCGTGTTCCGGTGCACCTTGATGCTGGAAGTACGGGTTCGAGACGATAGTGGGCGAGTGGTTATCTGTTTCGCCAGTCGAGACAGAGGATGAGTCGAGAAGTTGACGACGTCCGGAGGATGATGAGGGCTTTATACGGAAGAGTTGCTTGATTCGGCTTGAAACCTTGGGTTTGGTGGTACCATCATGGCTTGCATGCGTCGACGACGAAGATCCGAATGTCGGCATGTTTATCTCTGTGTTGTGTAAAAACGAGTGCACGTTCTCTCTGTCTGTTATCTGATGTCGATCTGTAAATTGCTCACAACTGAAGCAACGGTCTTGACGCTTTGGAAGCCAATGTATGCGTCCTCCTACAGTAACCGAAACTGATCCGTAGGTCTATGGCAGAGATTATCCTGAATGAATGCTGTCGAAGCTTGCCAAAATGGTTACTGGGGTTGTCGTAGTGGGTGATTTGGGTGTATGGGTTCAGCGGTGTAGTCGTACAGTAGCACTCTCGGGAGTCGCCTAGTAAGCCAGGAGGGTGCGTGCGCGCGGGGAATGAGGCTGGAGTGGCGATTTACCAGGAATTGGGCAACGACGTCCCAGCTGGACGGTATCTGACGAAGGATCCAGTAGTAGTAACGATCTAGATATATATAAAAACACGGGCAAAGGTAGAACGCCGTAAACTCCCAGCAAGAAGAACCACCCAATGATATATCCCAAGAATGTCCGTTTCAATCACTCAGCCTGCTCAACTCCTCAATCTCCCTCTTCAGCTCCTCAATCTCCGCCGCCCTCCTCTTCTCCACATCCTTCGCCGTGACTTCCTTCACCACGATGCCCTCACAGCTCATTTTCACAAGCCCATCCGGACTCGTCGCGACATGCGTCGTCATGTCTTTCAGGAAGCTGTACACCGCAGCCGGCGTCCGGCATTGTAGCAGGTTCTTCTCATTGAGCCTGACCAGCGCAATCGCCACCCTGAAGAGATACGAATTCCCCTCCAAGAAGAACACGTCCCAAATCCTGAACAGTAGCTCCGGCGACAAACAATCCGCAAACACCGACAAAAACCAGTTGAACGTCATCGCCTCCAAATCAACCCCAAGCTTTCGGAGATGAATATGCACCCTCCCACACAACTGCTTCACATACCCCTTCAACACCCTTTGATCCGCCCGACTGGCCAACAAATCCGGCGTGAAGTAATTCTCCGGCAGGATATTCTCTACAATCGCAACCAACATCCAAAACGCATCCTCCTCTGTTGCGTGCGTCAACAACAACGTCGCCGCAATGACGTTCATGCCCTGACAATACCCAACGACCGAATTATGCCTCGAGAACGCCAACAAGACACGGCGTAACTTGACAACCCCCGGTCCCTTCCCACCAAAATAGACGTTGTTCATCATCGTCCGATAGATGTCCATATCGATCTGCATACACGCCATCGCATCCCCATCAACTCCATCCTTCAACAACTCCTCATAATACCCTGGATGACGCAACGCATGGACTCCAGCACACTCACCCCAGATCTTGGAGCGGTAGACGACCGGAACACCACTCATGACCAACCCCCTAAACTCCTTCCACCGCGCCTTTCCTTCTTTGCCAGCCAGGCCTAGGCCAGCAATCCCTACCAACTCACCCTGCTCACCCCCCGGTCCATCAGGCAACGCGGCCCTCTCAGCCCTAATCTTCTTGAAAAACGCGTCCCACTTCTCCCTCTGCGCCTTTTGCAGTGCATCGTGGTCCGTGAGCTGACTGAGCAACAAGCGCGCCGTACTCGTCTCCCCGTTAACATTCGCACTACTCTGTGTCGCGGCGGTAACAGTGGACATCGCCGTAGGTATGCTACTCGCCGGCGCAAGCGACGTGGGCGTCCTCCTCAGCGGTTGCCTCACTGGTAACGAACCCGCACTACTCGACCGAAGCGATTGTCCAACAGCCGACAACGACTGCGACCGCCTCTTCCTCAGCCCAAGTCCATTCGGTACACGCTGCGTCACGGGCCGAGGCTTAACCTCAAATTGCTTGAAATGGGTCCAATGCGTCGGTGTTTTCAAAACATCCTCTTCCTCCCCTACTCCCTCCTCGTCTTCCCATTCCCTGGTCCGCGGCGTCACAGGCCTCTCCTCAGCAGCGGCTGCCCTCTCCTCTTCCGCACTCAAGTCAACAACCTCACTTAACTTCCTCGATCGCTGACTTTTCGCATCGTAGATGAACCCAAAGCGATCTGTCAGGATCATATCCTCCCTCGGTTCCGACACGAAGGTCGGTGGTCGCGCATCTCGTGGGACGATTGTGTCCAGCTCGACCGTGTGTTCCGTCAACGAAAATAGACTCGTCTGACTCATACTCTTTTGTACCCCACCTTCCGTCTTCAGCGGTTGCCAACTACCCGGATGCGTACCCTGGCCGGCCGGCTGGGTAATATGGAAATTGGCGTTGTTCAGAAGCGTCGACGCCCGCTTCCGTGGCGAGGTATTCATCTTTGCCGTATTCCTCACCATAATCTCTCTCATCTGCTCCATTGTCTCACTCGCCAGACTCATTGTCTCCGCCCCCTCACTCTCCGCATCTGGGCTCTTCACCTCGACATCCCTCCTCTCCATCGTCCCCGCTGGGAGTGACGATAGGAGTTGCTCCGCCCACCCCTTCACCCTCACCGACGAGTTCTTCTTCACCGGCGCTCCCAAGGAAGAGGTCGTGAAGGAGAGCATACTCGAAGCCATCGCAATCGCCCGGAAATGCAGTGGTTGTCCCCTCTCCAACACCTGCCCACTATTCCCACGCTCGCTGGCCTTTCTCAATCCAAACACCGGCGGTGCACCCTCCATTGCTCCCGTAGCCTCCGTTGTGACCGTCGTAGTGGCAGGTGGCAACACAGCCCTCGGCGAGCTCATCAATGACGGCGTCTTACTTGTCGCCGCCATATTTGGCCGCGGCATGCCTTGCACCACCGGCGCCGTGAACCGCCTTGCAGTAGCCGCCACTGGAGGTTGAACGGGCAAGCCGAACGCGGAGAAGAGACTCGAGGAGCGGCTGCTTGTGCGTGTCAATCCTGGTGCCATGACTGAGGTCGAACGTGGTGAGGGTGCACGAACGGCTTGCGGTGAGTTGGCTGTCGAGGTTGTCGTCGAAGGCGGTTCTGATACGGCGAGAGGATCCGCCGTTGGTTTATCCCACCCAAAGATGCTCTGACTGAAGCGTCTGATGACACCAGCCTTGGGTCGTACAGGGGTGGTAACCGGACTTCCCTCCTCTTTCCTTGCACTCGCCTGCGGAGAATCCCGTTGTGGTCGCTTCGGCGTGACACTCGTCCTCCGTCCCGGCGTAGACATCCAATCATCATCCCCATCCCCATCCACCACATGCACACTCATCTCATCTTCCGTAACACCCGGCTCACTCATCGCCTGCACCAATAACGAACTTACGCTCTCCGCATACTCCCCTCCCCCTCCCTCCTCCTCACTGAAAATGCTTTCCCTACTCCTCCTCCTCCTCAACAACCTTCCCAACCCCCTCTGCACGTCAACACTTCCAATCCCCGCCTCATTCAACATCCGAATTAACGCTCTCTCACGATTCTCCCACCGTCTTCTCGATTCCGTGATTTGTGCGTCCCGATGAGCGAGGTCGGTTGAGAGTTGGCGAATTAGCGTTAGGGCGCCGTGGCGGTCGATGAGTTTTTGGAGGGTGGTGTCAGGGAGCAGGTGGACGTTGCCGGGGATGTTGGTTGGGGTGAGGAGGGAATCTTCGAAGAGAGGTTGGCGGGAGGCTATGGAGGCGGGTGAATTGGGGGAGGTTGTACTGTCGTTGAAGGGTATCGGGGGCAGAACGGAAAGATTGTTCCGAGATGGTGGTACATTCGTTGAAGAATCCGATGGGGTACGTGCTGTAGCCGACGACCTCGTCGTTGGCGACGTAACTGTGACTTCCGGCTGTTCTCGTTCCTCTTGCAACACAGTAGCCATAACCGTGACCTTCCCCTTTCCCTTCCCATTGACACTCCGTACCTCCTGAACATCTCCTTGCCCATCCAATGCCTCCTCAGGCGGTGGAGAAAGTGGATGATCCATCACTGACTCCGTCGTCGGCAGTATACTGTCAGGACTCCTCACAATGGTTTCCGAGCGCGACCTCGGTAAAGGAGCTGCCACCATTACTCCCTACGAGGCTGACAGAATCCTCAACGGCGTTATGACTTCGATGAGAATGTCGAGGAATTGCTGTTGATTGGGAGAATGGTCATATAAACTGTTCGTCGGGTTGTTCGATGTCTGGGTCCACGTTGTGCAGCTCCAAATGTCCTGCAGCCCAGGTGTCGGAATGCGTTCACTAGCCGAACCTTATTGGAAGGAGGCTGGCTTTTCAATGGAGACGGCCGTCCTTGTTTGTGTTTGATAAGAAAAACATAACATATTAATTAGCAGCCGGTGCCCACCCGAACCGTTCTCCATGGGTCACGGCCCCTCTCGGAGGTCCTCCCCGCACCCCGCCATTACACCCCACCATGATCCATTCCATTACTCCCTCCCGTAAACCACCAGTGATAAGTTCCCTCTAGCACAACATGCCGGACTTCACCAACAAAGTCGTAATCATTACCGGCGCCAACTCACCCCTCGGCATCGGCCTCGCAACCGCCCACGAACTCGCCGCCGGCTCCGCAAAAGCGATCTACATCTGTGACCTCTCAACCGACCATCTCGAGAACAATGCGGCCGAGCTTCGAAAGGCGCATCCCAAGACGGATATCATTGTCAAGAGCTTCGATGCAGGAGATGAAGAAGCACTGAAGGCCGTTATCAAGTAGGTTATGGTGTGCAGAGCCAGTCAGTCCTGATTCTAACCAGAGACTTACAGTGAGGCAATGTCGACCTACTCCCGCCTCGACATCTTCTTCGCAAACGCTGGTATCATTGGCTCCCGTACCCCCCTCTCCACCACCACAACCCAAACCTTCTCCCAAGTCCTCCACACGAACACCACCTCCGTCTTCCTCGCCCTGAAACACGCTTCGGCAGCGATGCTCCGCTCTCCCTCTCCCTCCACCGCCTCATTCATCGCCACTGCTTCAGTCGCCGGACTCCGTAACGGCGCTGGACCAATGGCCTACTCAGCCTCGAAAGCCGCAGTAATCAACATCGTACAAAACGGTGCTTGGGAACTCGGCGGCACAGGAATCCGGATAAACGCAATCTGCCCCGGCCTCATCGAAACCGGCATGACAAACGAGCTCTTCATCCAGGCCCGGGAGAAAGGTCGACTAAGTCTTGTGGGACAACTGAACCCGTTGAGGAGGTATGGTGTCGCGAAGGAGATCGCGAAGGTTGTTGCGTTTTTGGCGAGTGAGGAGGCGGGTTATGTTAATGGGCAGGCTTGGGCAGTGGATGGGGGGTTGTCGGCGAGTTTGCCGGTCATTCCACCGAAGCCGAAGGTGAGGAAGGAGGGGTCGAAGTTGTAGGTTCAGCAGCTGGGGCCTTCCTCATATGGTGTACGATATCTATGGTTATTATCGCCTGAAGTGTTCATGTGCCCAATGTCTTTGTTACCGAGGTATACTTTAAACATATACTTTTTCCATTCCATATCGTACACTCCCCTTGAGCTTCAAGTCAAACACAACCAGGCCATGAAAGAACGAAACAAAAGAACACTCCATGAAAACGCCATTCATGCCCCTTCTGAAAACTCCCACGATACTCTCAGTGCTCCGATCTTACAATCGAAATCCCCGCCGCCCTCTCCAACAACACAAACGGCCCAATACACACCCCAAAATCCTCCTCCATCCTCGGCAGAGGCTCATAGTCACCCATCCATGGAACCTGCAGCCCAAACAAATCATACCATCCCGCCGGTTTGAACTCAAGCCCATGAATAGCACTCTCACGCTCCGAAGACGAAGAGACAGCCATATAATGCTCAGACGAATCAGGCTCGTACTCCGTAGATGAAGAGCCATCTGAGAGGTATACCTCAATAGCGCAATCATTGCAGAGACAGATACCACCCGCTTCGTTGGTGCAGCTAGGAAGGGGGGAGATGGGAGACACGGGTGACATGGGAGACATGATGAGGTCGTCCACCTGATTGAAGGGGGAAGGCTCTTCGAACACAGTGAAATTGTCGTCGTCGTGTTCTTCCGGGTCCACATATACGGTGATGTTCTTCTTGCACTCCTCGGGATCGACGTACATATCCACATCCTCTCCTTCTCCAGCATTGAGCGGCTCGGACGGAAACGAGCCAGGCATACATGAGAGCTCGATATTGGTGTTAGGGTGGGCGGTAAGCGATGTGTACCCACTCACAAGAGTCGACATAAAATCTTCGTTGGGAGGTGAATCTCTCTCCTGTAAACAAGTCAGCGAGGCGTCCTTGATGGGACTTCTACAGGCCATGTTCACCATGCACGAATAATGCTCCTCTTCATTATCAGAATCACTCTACAAAAACATCAGCTTATTGACCCACGGAGTGTGCGGGATGCATACCTCATCCGATGCCGTCGAAAACCTACAAAACACATCATCCATCTCCGCCTGCAGCCCAGGATCGACCTCGTACATCTCATCCTCTTCCTTCTGTTCCTTCGCCCTTATTACCTCCTCCAAACCTTCTTCATTCTCAACCGTACACCCATGCAAATCCTCAACCGGCACAGCTTCAACATACACCACCGGCTTAGATTTGTAGTTGCTCCTTCTTTCAATCACAAACTCCAATTGCCTTATCTTGTGTCTCGCAATCTCTGCTTCGATTTTGAGTGCTCGGACTGGGTTATGCTGGGCGTTGACCAATTTACTACACCTCTGTCAGCATCACGTCTGAAGAGGAGGGCGGTCCTGTGTCACATACTTGAATACGCAGGCATGTTGAATGATTCTTTCCAATCTCCCATCCCTCCTTTTGGTTTCAATTTGGTACTGTGGCAGCATACGGTCAGCATATACTCGTGAGAACGTTGCCTCCACGGGTGGTCCGTTTGTTTGACCACATACCTTTTGCTGCGCAACCTTCCATAGGCTCCTCACGAGCTCAGGCATAGGGTCTTGGTAACGCCACATATCAAGATGTCTTTCCGTTTAGGTGATAAATGCTGGTCTTTCGGCTCAGGGGTTGAATGCTCGTAAAGCACACGAAGGTAACGATAAAAGTGTAGCAAGTAGAATAAAGAAGAGAGTGCGTGCTCGTTGCTAGCGATATATGCTAATGAGCGGCAAGCAAGGAAGAAGATATCGAGGGAGGTAAGGAATAGGACGTGGTTTGGGGGAAGGTTGGGTTGGGAGAGCGCGGGGGTGTTTATGTACGCGAGGCGTGTGAGGCACTAACAAACGTCAGTGAAGAGACGGCTCATGGTCAGTTAAGTATCAAGTTCAATTCCGTATTCTCTTTATCAGTTGGTCTTACTCATACAATTCCCTCAAACTCTCACGTACATCACGCACGCACACACACACATATCGTTCCCACGGTTCACCTCTCGTAGCATACACCCCTCCCATCTCCTGCCTACGGATTCTTATGCCAAACCCCCTCCCTCAACCCTTCCTCCCCCCTCCCCTCCACACTTCTCAATATCCTCCCAACCTCACTCGGCGGCTCCAACCCCATCTTCTCCGCCCTCTCAAACCTCTGTAAACGCGTGATTCCGACACAGGGCCCGTATTTGTACGTGAGGTCGAAGTTGCGGAGGATTTTGTCAATAGAAGTCAGGTGTTGGGCGTGAACTGGGTGAACGGGTTAGCATATATAGTCTGGGGAGAGGCGGGAGATGGGGAGGAAGTACTTTGTGGGTGTATTCTTTGGGCGTCGATTTCGTTGGCAAGTTGCGCATACACCCGGTCTTTCGGGTTTAAACGCGTCTCCTCTTCACCGCCTTCCTTCTTCTTTCCTTTCACGGCTTTCAACTTCTTTTCCACCTCCCGAACCGGACTCGACGGCGGAGGCGTAGCAGTCTGACTCGGTGCATCCTCACCCTCAACGTCGATAGCGGTGGTTTTCGTAGAGCCAATAGTCGCTGCACGTTTCTTGGGTTTAGAGGTATTAGCAGCAGGTTTCGTTACCTTGCCGCCATTCGTGAAGCTAATTTTGCCTTGACGGGGAGTGCTGGAAGGAGTGCGCTTGAGAGCTGGGGACGTAGTTGAGCGACGAGGCGGCATGTTGTTGTAGCTCGACGTTCTTGGAAGCGAGCAAGGTGGATGGTTTGCCGTTTGAGCAGGGTCTTTTCTTTGGAGGGGAGGACTCGGCGAGGAAGGCTGGCGACGCACGATGATCTAGCCCGCATGACCGTGCATGAGCCCCGCCGTGAGAAATCTTCAACAGTTGGACGAAACATCTCGGTCTCTATGAGTACATGCTATATCGTACACTTCCCCCGACAGTCAGGGTTAACCCTACCTTCACGCTCTGCTCCGCCTCTCGTCCCGTCACGAACCGTTCACGTCAGCTGGAATGAAGCATGGACAGCTAGGGCCATGGCAGTCACATAGTTCTCCCTCTGTAACTCGTTAGCTTCAACACAAAGCTCCTTATGGTCATGCAGGCTCTGACCTCGGTGGGGGCACTTTGCGTCTTCTTCGACTCCACAGTTGCACAAGTTGTTCGACGGCCGACGCCGTTGGGACTGGAGTTGTCTTTTGGGACAAGTCGCTGTGTGGTCCTTGGGTGGGGCTTCCCCTGAAATATGCTGTTTTCGCAAAATGAACGTGGGAGAGAGGCGTGGGGGCATATATACCTGCTGAGCACGAGCACTGAAGCGAGTTCATGGCGACTCGCTAGCCAAATTGGATTGTAAGCTGGGTTTGTAACCTGCTTGATGGTGTTGCACAAGGTTAATAGTGGTTTGCGAAGCCTTCGTGAAAGACTGATGTTGGTGAACGGCTTGACATGATCACATGCGCACGGCGGGGGTGCAGCTGACGTCGGCTTCGAAGATTCAAAGCGACAATTGCAACCGAGCACAGAAGTTCCCAAAGTTGCCAATCCAGAACTTGATTGAATATGATCGTTTGTGCAGTTTAAGATTGGCCATGGTTACTAGGAGTCCGGGCTTCCTGGGGTATATGTATGTACGGACGGATCCGGGACGTCGACACGGCGATTGGGAGACGTCCTTGAGCAGCGTGGGATTTGAACCAGGACGATTGAATGATCCTTGATGTAACTCCTCACGGGGATACTATTGGGCCCAACCCGTCTGGAACTCCACAGATGCGCCAGCCCTGAGAAGAAAAAATCAATTCCTTATAATTATCCCAATGCAAAGTAATCAACAAACGCCTGATCCACATACCCAGACCGAAAGAAAAAAAGCCATAAACTCACGCCCATAGGTATTGAGGCATTACGCCTTATCCACTCCTCTCTCCAGTCTCAGGAGTCTTAATTCCTCCGCCACGGCACCCATCAACGCCTCCAACCTATCCATACGTGCATCCATAGCCTTCCATTCATCCACCACGACTGACCTAGGTACGGTATTATCCGTCGGCCGTGGCTCTTGCAAAAACACACTCACATCTGGTGCAGACGACCTCCGTTCACTTTGCTCAACAGAATCCGCAGCGGTCACCGCCGAAGTAGGCAGCAACGAATCGGTCGCCGCATGTGTATGCTGCGGCCGCCGTTGCTTATTCTCGCCTTCCGCGAACCGAACCGAGGTAGTGCTCACCACCCTATCCCTAGGCTCACCCACAAACACCATTGACTCGGTGTTGTTATTTGCCAGAGGAACGATCCGACGGATAGTAGCCGCTGAGTCTCTCTTTCTGTGGTTCCAGCCATTCGGAAATGGCGATGATGCCATATATGATGGTTGAAGTGGGGTGTGTACATCCAGCTGCTCGTCCTCCATGTCGCTATCAACCTGTCCGTCGGTATCGCTCGCTGGAACACTTGACGAAATCGTGTCCGAGTTCGAGGGTTGACGGATCTCCATCGATTCTCGCGCTTGACTCTGGGGTCTTCGAGCCGGGCCCCCAAAGTACGACCTGTTTCGTCCGTGCCCCTCAACAGGTGGACTCAATGGCTCCCTGAACAACAAACTTGCACGAGGACCAATGTACGTGCTCGGTCCGTTAGGACCCACGAGTATCGAGTTCACGTTCTTGTCATTCTTCCGGAAAACCTCCCTCAGCAAGTCCTCCCTTTCCTGAACACCCCCCATAGAGCCTTTCCGTAATCTCCCAACAACCTTGCTCATCCCACTGAACACCCTGCTCTGTCTGTTTCCAAGCCCGCGTCTTGCCCTCTGCTGACTTTCCTCGAACCCGTTGGTTAAGGTCTCGATACTCCTAGTCCGACTCAACATCAAATCTTTCAGGTCAAATGCCTGTGGTCGGAGGTAAAACCTCTCGTTGAGGTAGATCGTGAGCAATATCGGAAAGTGAGTGACCTTGATAAGTAGCCGATTCATGCGGATAAACCGGTATCGCGACATGAATAGAGCGAGGGGTCTTATCGACCATTCCAACAGATTCAGTGGTGACTGATAGATAAACACTGCTTCTGATTTGACAGAAGAGGTCGTGTTAACAGCAAACAAAAACTGATGCTCTTCGTCCGCATTATGATAAACGCTCGAGAACGTATTCGATAACACCGACACGAAAATAGTCACAACCAAGAAATTCGAGGTAGCCACAAAGATCAACAACACGACCTTCCCCAACATGTGATAATTCCCAATCGTCTGCCACGCCGGAAGCTGAAACCCGAAGAAAATCTGCATGAGCTGAAAGGCAACCGTCTTAGGCGGATTGAAATCCCGTGCGTAGACACTGAACGCGACCCAGAAACCAGAGTAGAACATGAAGATGAGAAGCATACTCGTCACCAGGTTCTTTGCCATCCTCCGGAAACTGATGAGCATCCGGGAGAAATATTTGACGTGATCCAACGCATTGAAGAGTCGAGGAAAGAGAAAGATTGCGTTCGTCGCCAACAAATCATATGCGGTCTCCGCAATCTTGTGGTCAGGGTCGCCCTGATGAAGCCCGTAGAGCCGAAGTGACAAGAAGGCGACGAAGAGTGCGAGGATGCAGAGATCGAACAAGTTCCACATCTGTAATAGATACAGTGATCCAGCCGTCCACACCTCGGAGATACCAACAACCTCATCCAGCATAAACCCTAGACTCCACGCGATCATGACCCACTCCAGAGTACTCGTCTCCAAACTCCTCTGCCAAAGCACGGCGATGTACAACCCCAGCATACATGCAAAACTCGCCGTCTGCATCAAAAACCGGTACTTCGGTACCCGTAATCTGCTCAGCTTGAACAGAGATGCTTCTCGCATATCGTACACAGCCGCAACCTTCCGGTAATACCATGACGAGTTGTTAAGTGTCGACGTACGATCCGTGTGCGAGTGAAAGACGAGGTTTCCAGCCCAGATTTCTCGCAGAACCTGAACAACAAGCGGAGTCGAGAGGAACTGCTTCGCTTCCCCACGGATTGCAATTTCCAGAGCGCTAAAACGTTGCACCGGGGCAAACGATGTCGTCGCTACATGTCCCTGAAGCGGATAAAAGTCGAACGTAAGGATATCAATCTGTACGAAAGATCAGTCCACGCATAACGTCAACAACCAAATATTCATACCAACTCCCTCGGCCTAAACGTCTTCAATATCTTAATCGCAACCAGCTCACAAACCCTCCCCCTCGTTCCCAAAACTCCACTCTTCACCTCCGTCCTCACCGCCTCCTCCTCGAACTGCGCCTTATTAATCAGTAATGCGAACACAATTGCTCGCGAACATCTATCCTGACATCGTTGCAGTATCGGTCGGACTAGGAATTGGTTGATTTGGGGTGAGCGCAGTTGGTCCCAGGTGAGGGAGGTGTCAATTGCTGCGATAATTTCTTGTCGGATGGAGTGGGTGAGGGCGTAGACCGGGATCTGATCCAATGACGATGAAGTTAAGAGGGGATCTACCTCCGTCCCCGCAGTCGTCGGTGACAGCATTGGCTCCTCCCCATACACATCCACATCCTCACCCACCGGCGAGCCAAACCTTCGTCGCAAAAGAGACGGCGTGGGCGAAAGTGGAGCAGATTCCATTTGTTGCCTGGTATGCCCAACTTCACAGGCCTGGTTGTCTGCTCCTTCAATTGATGTATGGCCACGTCCTCGGTCGATGTTTCCCTGCCTTAACGGTTTGTTTACAGTGTGGAGGAATCTGCTGCATGGTCGCTGCGAGGCGTACATACACTGAATCACCGGATTTGGAAAGGCATTGAATTGTGTTGATAGACATTTTGGAAAGGATTGAGGATCTTCTTTTCTCTTCTTGTATCTCCTGTAAAATTGGCTAAGACAGCGTGCTGTCCGCGGTGAGATCTTCTCCGCCCTAGACCTCATGATTCCCACAGATGATTTTCAGCTCGGCAAGGCTTCTGTATCGTCCCAACAATGCTTCGCCCTCTTTCCAGACCTTTTCCTCCCTTATTCAACCCTTAGGTGTACAAATGCAACAACTCCTCCCCAACAGCACTCGTCGTCAAGAAACCCAAATCCGTAATCAACCCATCAACAAACTCCGGCCTGGTAAAATCCAAAAACGGGTTATTCCTAATCTGTTTCTCCGTCATAATATTCTCATTCCTGATCTCGGTACTCGAACTCGTCGGTCTAAACCCGGGCGTGGCTGGAGAATCTGGGGATTCGGTACCCGAGGGGGATTCGGTACCCGAGGTGGACGGAGTTTTGAGGGTGGGGAACTGGAGGATGGGGTGTGGTGTTGGGAGGTCGTATTGAGAGAGTGGGAAGAGGCGGCAGAATTTGTGGGATTCGGCGACGACGTAGAGGGGTTTGTGGTGGGCTTTTGCGATGAGGGCGACTTGTAGTGTGCCGACCTGTATACTTGTTAGCCCAACCGAATTTGAAGTCTATGTTTACAAGAACACGTACGTGATTGATAACACCACCATTCTCCACGACTCCTTCGGCACCAACCAACACCAAATCAACCTTATCCATGACATATCCGACCGCACTATCCAACACAACACATACCGGCACACCCGCCTCCTCCAACACCTTCGCCGCGACGATACCGGATCCTGTGGGCCGTGCTTCGGTAACATAGACTGTAAAGCGGACATGTTTCCGTGCAGCGGCGAGGAGAACTGCGGTCACGGAACGAGAGTAGGAGTGGACGAGGATTTGTGCATCGTCGTGAATGAACTGCGAGCCGAGTTCGGCGATGGTATGGCGTGCTGAGCGGGCGTTTTGGACAAATGCTCGGCCATGCGAGATGAGGTCCTCTTTTGCTGACTCGAAGTTCTGTGCGCCTTTGTCAGCACTCCAATTTCGAAGATGCTTAGCGGTAACGTACTCTGACATCCTTCAACGCGCCCGTAACATATCGCTGAAACAAATCACACCCAGCACTCAACGATATCGAGTTTGATACAGAATTCTTGAGTGCGTTCGCGCCTTGTTTCAACAGATCAATGATCTCGGAGATTGTCTGCGCTTGGGATTGTGACAACAACTCGACGAGGGCCTCGATGGCTGCGACGGGCATGGTGAGGTCATTGTCTTCTTCGAGGAATTGTTTATATGTCTTGACAATGTCGAAGCCTGCGATGAGGGGTGCGGGCTGTTGGTTTGCTGGTGCTCGTGGATCCATGTTTGATCTGTACAGAGGTGTCAACAGAATCCCGGACGATTCGATTTCAGCCGCCATACATTTTTCCCCAAGGCTCAAGTCGTATACTTCCAAAGTTTCAATGCTCCAGAATTCGTACAAGTCGACCTGCAACTCCGACAGCTGTGCGTGCCTGAATCTCAAGTCGGCGCTCCAGAAATTCCAAGTGTCAACGTTACACACCCAAGCACTCCTCCATACCGAACCTCACAATGCCGGCAAAGAAGACAGCATCCAAATCTGCCAAAGAAGACGAGAAGCCCAAGCAGGATTGGTTTGGTCTCGGATCAGATGAAGAAGACGCTGGAGGCGCGAGCGCTGAAGAAGAAGAGGAAGGCCGTGGAAAGGCGACTAAGAGGAGGAAGTTGAGTGATGATGAGGAGAGTGGAGATGATGTTTCGGATTTCGGGAGTGATGAGGAAGGATACTTGTCTGCGGATGCAGACTCCGACACCGAACCCTCAAAACCAAAAGGAAAATACGAAGAATCAGGCCTCGCACCCCTCGAAGACGACGACGTCACCACAACCGACGGCCCCCGCAAACGCGGCAAATCCAAGAAACTTGCAGGACTGTCTTCGGACGATTTAGAGAAAGCCCGCCTGGCCCGCAAAAAGTCCGGCGTGGTATACATGTCCCGCATCCCCCCCTTCATGAAACCCCAAAAAGTCAAACACCTCCTCCAGAAATTCGGCCCAATCGGCCGCATCTTCCTCGCCCCCGAAGACCCAAAATCATACGCCAAGCGTGTCCGGTTCGGTGGTAACAAAAAGAGAAACTTCACGGAGGGTTGGATCGAGTTTAAGGATAAGAAAGTAGCGAAGACGGTTGCGGAGACGTTGAATGCGACGGGCATTGGAGGGAAGAAGGGGAGTTACTATCATGATGATTTGTGGAATCTCAAATATCTGCCCAAGTTCAAATGGGATCATTTGACGGAACAAATCGCCTACGAGAACGCCTCCCGACAGTCCCGTCTTCGTGCCGAAATTCAACAAGCAACACGCGAGAACAAGACTTTTATTCAAAACGTGGAGAGAGGGAAGATGGTCGCGAATATGGAGGCGAAGAAGAGTGCGAAGAGAAAGAGGCAGGATGGTTCTGCTACTGGTGCTGGTTCGGAGAAGGGTGAGGGTGCGGAGATTGATGTCAGGAGAATGTTCAGGCAAAGGGAGTTGACGGATAAGACGAAGCCGATTAAGGAGGGAGAGGGGAGGGAGAAGGTTGAGAGGGTTCTTAGCAAGATTTTTTAGATTACTTGACTGAAGAGTTAGGACCGATCATAAGAGGGCCAGTTGCGAGCTGCCGAAGCCCAGCATGTCGTGGAGAGACGGAGAATACCACAAGCATTTCAATTGAAAATTAATTACCATCCCAAGTTTGACAGATCATGAGGTGTAAAGCGAAGGAGTGACGTCACGGCCACGGCCACGGAGCCTGACGAAATAACCCTGCGACATCCGAAGATCAACGGAATCTCGTGATCAGGCAATGGCAAGGGTATATAAAAGGCCGTCGTCTCCAATTAAACACCCATCGTTGAATCACATTTATCGTCAAATAACCAACAATGTCAGCAAAGGACCAAGGAACCTACGTCTCCGAACAGGTACCTCTCCGCCCTCCTCCCCCACCATCCATACTAATTGTGACGCTTGGCAGAACCCAACCCTCTCCACCTCGGGCCTCCCCCAGCTCGACCCGCCTGCAAAGGGCTACGAAGCCAGCCCCGGCGACCTCAAACGCGAGCTCGCAACCGGATCCGGGGCGCAGACTATTGACGAACAAGTTGCCGGCTCAGACAACCCTGTTCCGAGGGACAGCGCGGCGAGGGTTGGGAGTGATTTGACGGCTACGGCGGATGAGACGAAGCCTGTTGGTTCGAAGGGTGTGTAAATCACGGAATTGGATTTAGTGTATGAATAGTGAGGTGTACAATACCTATGAATGAGTGAGTTGCATCGAGCCCAGGCGGCAAAATAAACCTACATACCATCGACCTCGATCACGACTCCCTCCCTCCCTTCCTGAAAACTCCATCTAAAGTCTTCTGCCGCTTATCATACGCCATACTCCCAAGCCCACCCCTCTGCCTTTCCAAACGCCCACTCCAATGGCTCGTATTGTTCATCCTCGCAGGGCTCATCTGCGCCGCGAATCTCCAGTCGTTTCGCCCCATCGAGGGTGCAGGAAACTCTAATTCATATGTCCAAATACTCGCGTTCGCTGCAGGTGGTATGTCACACAGGATACCTTGCGGGTTTGTACCACAATAGTTCGATACCAAGTGTTCCACCTGCCACAGGTACTCGGTCAGGAATAAGCCGTGGGTCACGACGACGATGTGAACATTCTCCTCGCCCCTGTCGACAAGTTCTCGTGCAAGGCGTAGGTACTGCTCGACACACCTCCTTACCCTCCTCTTGAACGTCTCTTTGTGTTCGCCGCCAAGGTTATCCGGTTCAGCCGGCGGAAGCTTTTTTGCCATTTTCCAACTGGTGTTTTCCCTTCTTCCTAGATCTCGTTCAACCAACCCTCTATCCAATATCATTTCCAGTCCCATAATATCCCTTCCCACTTTCCTGTCCGCAATCTTCAACCCGGCGACGAGTGCCTCTGCCGTGTGTCTTGCGCGCTGTAGCGGTGAGGCAAACACCTTCGTCGGCGGGTACTCACTGAAAATACTATTTGAAGCAAGACTTGCGGCTTGTTGATGTCCATATACGGTCAGCGGAGCGTCAGTGCGGCCTTGGAGGAGATGCGCGACGTTTCCTGTTGATTCGGCATGTCGGATAATGCTAAGGTGCGCCTTGCGTGGCCAGCGGGGCCAACACTTTGGACACCTGTGTGGTCTTGGAATGCGGGGTGGAGGCGATGAGGGTGGTGTATCATAGATCTCGCCATCTTCTTCTTCGTCTTTTAGTGCGGGCAGGGTCGCGTCTGATGGTGGTTCCGGGATTTCTGCCGATCCGTCGTTGAGCGTAGCTGTAGGTGCCGGTCCCGCGACGTCTTCCAAGTTTACCCTTTCTGCACTTTCTTCCATGTTGATCGCCTCCGACGCAACTGAGATCGATCGTGCATGTGGAATTCCCGCCAATCTACACTCTTCGGCCTCTTCCTGCTTAACAACCTTTAGATCAGCAGCGTCCAGCGCTGGATCCGACAGCACATCTGGTACCATTTCCACTCCGCTTGATTGTCTGTCAGCACTGTAAAACGAACCCCCCGCCAGCCAGCTGGGCATAATTAATTTTCGTTGCAGCTTTGATTTGGTGGTGTGTTTACGAGGAGATGAGATTAAGGCACGTCGTGGGGGCACGTGAAGGTGCAGCAGAGGGGACCCCGGCACTTGGCCGTCCTGAATTGTTGCGGGACGTTTTTTATCACAACAGTTTCCCGTAAGTCCCAGCCTTATGATAAGTGTTTGCCCACTCGTCCAAAGGAAAGTCCATCACTTTCACACTCCCAACATCCAGCCACGTAGAGATCAGGGCGGACAAGCAATAACGTCGCTGTCTGCTTAGCTTTCCTGGCGCCCAGAATAACTGTCATATGACGAGTGAAATATCCGGAAAGGCCATTTCCTTGGAAACTGCACCCGCCCGGCGACATTATTAGAAGAACGCTGATGATGCTGTCAAGACCCTTCTTCAAAGTCGCGAGATTGCGAATGAAGCTCGCGTGAAGGGTGTTTGCATGAACCAGTACGAGAAGCGTGTGGCATGGTCCCTTGTTACCCAACATTCTCATACCATCCGCAATGACAGTATGCAAGTCTTGAGGTTTGGAGAGGACTAATTCAGGGTATATCACGACATTCGGACAGAATGTTCCAACTGGAGGATCGTTACTGAGGATTTCGTTGAAGACTGTCCCTGGTGGCCCGGATGTATTGGGCAAACGCAGCTGCGATGAAGTCAGGCCTTCGAGCGCTCTGAGGCGGAATGAGGGGAAGAAACGAAAGGCGGTTGTGAGGAGGTAGAGGAAAATAGCTAAACCTGCATCAGCATATTCTTGGAGTTAGGGATAACAATGTACTCTTGGTAAGGCTGCGATCCACCACTAGTCTCATTAAATCAGAACTGTTGTCCAGAACAGTTCTGATGATAGGAAGCCTCTGTACGACTGTTAGCCCAATTTCAAAAGGAGAAGAGGATCACCCATCGCACCTCCTGGTCGTAAGAGTCGAGCAATGCATCCTCATTGCTGGTCGTTTTGTGCAGCACCATGGATAGCTTCCAGCCCAGGTTCATGGCATCCTGAAGTCCCGTATTCATTCCCATACCTCCAGCAGGCGAGTGACAATGGGCAGCGTCACCTGCAAGAAAGACTCGTCCTTTTCTCAAAGTCGCTACCATACGTTCGTTGACATGAAAGCGTGTGAGCCAGGTCGCATTCTTGATCTTGACGTTTGCGTGCCTGCTATTGCAAAGGCGCTCAAAGTCAGCGAGCACGGGCGGCTCCTCATCAATATCGCGACCGTGACGGATTGCAGATGATGCATTCTTCTCATCTGGAAATGTTATTTTCCCCACGTTGCAGACTAGGCGTACTATACGTCTCGCGGGATCGACAGGAAAACGAAACACAAGCCCTATGCGTGCAAAGTTAGACAGAGCCAATGGGTGTAAGAACAGTCATGTTACCGTCGGCACACAATGAGATCCTTATACGATGAAACTCTTCCATATCAGTCGTGTCATCAACCTCAAGTTCACAATCTGCCTGCTCAAACGTCCCTTCAACCGTTCTTCCCACGAAGTTCCAGCTAGGGTCAGATTTGCGCACTGCGCTGTGAGCACCGTCGCAACCCACCAAATACTTGCAATTGATCTCCTCAAGACCTTCGACGCCTTCTTTTTTGACCATAGCTCGGACATGGTGCTCAGTCTGACTCCAAACGACCAAGTCATGACCAGTTTCGACTCGAAGCCCGCGTGATTCAAGGACATGACGAAGAGCTTCTTCGACGGCAGTTTGAGGACAGCTAAACAGATATGGATACTTTGTCCCCCCAGCAGGAAAAACAGTATCTGCCAAAGAAACTCGCTACACACACCCATCAGCCCGCCGCACCATCCACCAAAAATACCCTACGTGCGCGCATACATACCATCTTCCCATCAACCCAAACCTCCGGGCCCCGAACCACACACCCCCTCCCCAAAACCTCCTCAGCACACCCCAGAACCTCCATCATCTCCAACGTCCTCGTGTTTACATTCAATGCCTTTGACCACTTATTGGGCGTGGTGTCCTTTTCGATGATACGGACAGAGTGGCCGTAGTTCTTGAGAAGGGAGGCGAGGAAGAGGCCGACGGGGCCGGCGCCGATGACTGAGAGATGTAGATGTTAGATGTGGGTATGGGAATGTACCGGCTGGCGTGGTATACCTAGGACGTCGATCATGGCTGGAGTATTCATGGATCACTAGTATTGGAGACGGCGGTACCGGCTCAAGACAAGGGAGATTTGACTATGCTCGTTGGTAGGTATCATTGAAAAGCACGAGACTCATTACAGTTGGGAGCATGACAGCAGCGCACGCGTACGGCCGGTCCGGAGACTGCGGAATCAGGCCGCAGCAGCACAACTGGCGGAACACGACAAACCATACATGTAGCGCATATAGCTAATTTGGTATGTGAATGACATGCGATTCATCGAGATCAGTTGCTATTCTGTCATTCTTGTGCTGCTCCTGGTAATCCCCGGTTTACCTTTCCGTTGTCGTTCCCGGCTATCGCTGCAACATACACCACCGTAGTACTGTCCTAACTGCATATGCTTCTCTCAATCAGAAGGTATTCTCCCCGTATGCGTTCCAAATGCCACATTATTCCGACCATGTTTACGATCACCGTAAACGCTCCCTCCGCATGTCCCTTGCCCATACTCATTGCAAGGGATGTCCCCTCAACCGACTAATCCCAATCATCATCAGTCTCATCGGGCACCGTCGTCCTAACACTCTTCCTAATCCCCCTCCCCTTCTCCTCCCCAACTTCCCTCTCCGCCTCCTCATCCTCCGCATCAACCCCCTCCGCCCTCCTCGCACTCCTAATCTGCTCCAACGTCAAACACCCCACCTGCTCCAGCAACACCTCAACTTCCTCAACCCTTTTCGCGGTCCAAGCGACAAGTTGTTTCCGCATATCTCCGTTTCCGTAGAAGAGAAGGGTTGGGGTATTCCGGTCGGGGTAGTTGGGGATACACATGTCGGATTGGATGGAGGTCAGTTTGAGGAAGGGGTAGCGGCGGGCGACCAGAGACAGGAGTGGCGCGAGGATTTTGCAGCCGGGGAGGTAGTCTTTGTAGAGGTAGCAGATCACCCAGTTGTTCTCGCCTTTCGAGGCCTCTGTCACTTCGCGGACGAAATCGACTTTTTGGATGGGGGTGACGGTGCCGTGGTTTGATCGGGCTTGGAGGGATCGCATTTCGGCCATGCGTTGGGCTTTGTAGAGGGCGATAATTTCCTCGTCTTCGTCGTCTTCTAGGTCGTCCAATTCATCGATATCGAGGCCTTCGAGGCGGCGGTCGTGGGCTTCCTTGATGGATTGTTGCAGGGCTTCTTCGAGCATTTCCGTCGGGGAAGGGGGACGTTCAGGCAAGATGCCTTTCTCCCTGAGGATGTCGTTCCATTCAGTATCAGCGTTGGGGTCCATCTTGTTGTAAAGTAGACTCGGGGAGCTCAACTGGGTGTAACGTAGATACGGTACTGCTGTGTGCCTTGCATGCCCTCACCTAAAATAACCCCCATCGACTTCGAGGCGAAAGTGAAGTGCTACACCAGAGATCAACCAGATCAACAATGTCTTTCCTTACAACGGCCCGTCGTTCTTTGCTGCGGCAGGCTCGCAACGCACCCGCCCTCAAGGTTCGCTCTTCCGCTCCGTCCTCCCACTTCTCCCGCGGAAAATGGACGATTTTTGGTATGACTCATGACTAATCCATCGTGAGTAGAGGACCTATGCTCTCTCCACCTCTCAGCAGTCCCTCTTGGAGGCTCCCTTGACGGAGACCGACCCTGAGATCGCCAACATCCTCCAGAACGAGATCAAGAGACAAAAGGAATCCATCGTCCTCATCGCCTCCGAGAACTACACTTCTCGCTCCGTGATGGACGCCCTGGGTTCGCCTATGCAGAACAAGTACTCTGAGGGATACCCCGGTGCGCGATACTACGGTGGTAACGAATTCATCGACCAAGCCGAATCCGCCTGTCAACGCCGCGCTCTCGAAGTGTTCGGGCTGGACCCGGAGAAGTGGGGCGTGAATGTGCAGTCCTTGTCCGGTGCCCCCGCAAACCTCTACGTCTACCAAGCTATCATGAAGCCCCATGACCGTCTGATGGGTCTCGACCTTCCTCATGGTGGACATTTGTCGCATGGATACCAAATCCCCACGAAGAAGATCTCGGCTGTGTCGACTTATTTCGAGACGATGCCCTACCGCGTCAACATCGAGACTGGATTGATCGATTACGACCAGTTGGAGGTCACGTCCGAGCTCTTCAGGCCCAAAGCTCTCGTCGTTGGTGCCTCTGCCTACGCGCGTTTGTACGATTACGCTCGTATGCGCAAAATCGCCGACAAAATCGGCGCATACGTCGTCTCCGACATGGCACATATCTCCGGTCTCGTCGCCGCGGGCGTGATCCCTTCCCCCTTCGAGCACTCCGACATCGTCACTACCACCACGCACAAATCCCTCCGTGGTCCCCGTGGAGCGATGATTTTCTACCGTAAGGGCGTGAGAAAGACGACGAAGAAGGGAGATGTGATGTACGACCTCGAGGAGAAGATTAACTTTTCCGTGTTTCCCGGTCACCAGGGTGGTCCGCACAATCACACTATCACCGCATTGGCTGTTGCGTTGGGACAGGCCAAGACCCAGGAATTCAAGGATTACCAGGTTGCGGTCGTGAAGAACGCCGCTGCTTTCGCCGACGAATTCTTGAAGCTTGGATACGATCTCGTTTCTGGCGGAACCTCCAACCACCTCCTCCTCCTCGACCTCCGCTCCAAGAACATCGACGGCTCCCGTGTCGAGCGCGTCCTCGAACTCGTCAACATCTCCTCCAACAAAAACACCGTTCCCGGCGACAAATCCGCTCTCATCCCCTCCGGCCTCCGTCTTGGAACGCCCGCTGCCACGACCCGTGGATTCGATGAAGACGACTTCAGGAAGACTGCGAGGTACATCGACCGTGCTGTGAAAATTACGCAGAGGTTGAGTGAGGAGTATGGAGGGAAGTTGAAGGACTTTAAGGAGAAGTTGGGAGATGGGACGCAGGTGAAGGAGTTGATGGAGTTGAAGGAGGAGGTTAGGACTTGGGCTAAGGAGTTTCCTTGTCCTAAGTAGGTAGAGTAAATGGCTTGGGGATGGGGAGTATTGGGACACCAAAAATGCATGAGCTTTGTTTTCTTATGGTGTTTTCAAATCTCGTCGGTTGGGATGTGCGTAAACTCAATCTGTTCGACTTGCTCGACTTGGTACAACGGCGTCGGAGACCAGCGACCACGGAAAAATGCTATGGAATTGATTCTATACCGACGGCAAATAAAACAGCGATTGAGTTCAATGCTCATATCTGGTGGAGAACATACCCAGGGGTTTCGTATTCTCGCCTCACCAGGCACCTTTGTCCAGTTCCAAGTACCGCATCACACATTCACGGATAAACCATGATCCTGGGAAAACGGTCTCGTCAGACATAATAGGCGAATGTCCCAGTCAGTAGAAGCTCTATGGGGCAGATCATAACTCATCAAACTCCACCTCTTATCCTCCAATTCGAACCAGGTCTTCGGTCGGGTAACAAACGCCAAGGTCCTCGGTTCATTCTTCCGTCTTCATGCTTCTCGAAGCCCCCCAACGGCCTGTCACTTCGGCCGATCCCGCAACCGATTCCCCGGCCGATCAACATGGGGGTTGGTACCTTCATGGTTATCATGAAGTGTATAAAGTGTATGAAGCGGGGCTTACGCTCCACGTTGCCCGTGCCGGTCTCCCAGCCCTCCATGCCCATCTTCACCGACATTCATGATGACAACCTGGAAGATTACCCGACTCCAGAAATCTCGGTAGACCTGCCGTGATGTCCGGCTATCAACAACCGACGTATTTTATCCCTGTCCACGGTTCGGTGATTTCTGATTTCTGCCCTCCTTGCCTTTCTTAGCGCCATCTGCAAATTCTTCGAGGACCCATCCCCGGCTGACGCTCCCGTCCCTAAAACTCCGTTACTTCCCATCCTCTCGATCTCCTACCCCTATTCAACCCACTCCCAAAAATCAACATGCCTGCCTACAAGATCAATGCTCCCTTCCGTGCCGAGCAGGTCGGTTCCCTCCTCCGTCCCAAGGAGCTTCTCGAGGCCCGTGCCAAGAAGGCTGCTGGAGAGATCACCCCCGAGGAGCTCCGTGCCGTCGAGGACAAGTGGATCGCTCAAGCTGCCAAGGAGCAGTGCGAGTGCGGTCTCAAGTCCGTCACCGATGGTGAGTTCCGTCGCGCCTACTTCCACCTCGACTTCCTCGAGCACCTCGAGGGTGTCCGTGTCGCCCACCACAACTTGAAGTCCGACAACAAGGCCGACTACAAGCCCCCCACCCTCGAGGTCGTCGGCAAGATCCGCCACGTCAAGGACATCCAGGTCGATGACTACAAGTTCCTCGCTCCCCACGTGAAGGCTCCTTTCGTCGCTAAGGCTGCTATTCCCTCCCCTACCATGTTGCACTTCCGTGGTGGTCGTCAGGCCATCTCTGAGGAGGCTTACCCCAACCTCGACGACTTCTTCACCGACCTCGCCAAGGCTTACCAGGTCGAGATCAAGAACCTCTACGATGCCGGATGCCGTTACCTCCAGCTCGATGACACCAACCTCGCTTACCTTTGCGACCCCAAGATGCGTGAGGCTGCCGCCCAGCGTGGTGAGGACGTCGATGCCCTCCCCCGCAACTACGCCAAGCTTATCAACGCTTCCCTCGAGGGCGTCCCCGAGGACATGGTCGTCGGTGTCCACTTGTGCCGTGGTAACTTCCGTTCCAACTTCTTCGCTTCCGGTGGTTACGAGCCCGTTGCCAAGGTCCTCTTCCAGGAGCTCAACGTCGACACCTACTTCCTCGAGTGGGATGACGAGCGTTCCGGTGACTTTGCTCCCCTCCGCTTCTTGCCCCCCAACAAGACCGTTGTCCTCGGTCTTGTCTCCTCCAAGCACGCCAACATGGAGACCAAGGAGTCCCTTAAGGCCCGTATCGCTGAGGCTGCCAAGTACGCTCCTCTTGAGCAGCTTTGCTTGTCTCCTCAGTGTGGTTTCTCCTCTACTGCTGAGGGTAACGAGGTTACTCCTGCTGACCAGTGGGCCAAGTTGAAGCTTTGCATTGAGGTTGCTGAGGAGGTTTGGTCTGACGCTTAAATGTTGACCTCTTGCTAGTTGTGTAAGGGAGTTGGCGTACGATATGGTTGGGTTTTCTGTTATCTTTTATTGGTTTCTGGGTATGGCGTTTCAACACTTCGGTTTTTACTCATAACATATCGAACCCCGCTCAACCGGGTTAAAAATGCATCTTTTCATATTGTCTATGCGCTTAATGTCCTTTCCTTGTTACTCCATGATATCTTGGTGCTGCCTCGTTCGCCATTGCACTTCCGGTTCATCGCCTTTTCTTGCCCCATTATGCTCTCAACTCGTTCGCTATGGTATCTTAGATATGCACCGTTTTCATTGCGTCGGCAATCTTGCTCACATCCTCTCCATTGACAAACTCGTTCTGCCTCTTCAGCTTCGCTTGCTCCTTCTGTTTCTTCTTCGCCAGATCCTTGCGCTGGGCAGCCGACATACGCGCTGCCTTGACTGCCGGTGCAGCAACGGGTTTTGTTCGTACTGGTTTCGCTGGCTTCACTTCCTCCTTCGCTGGCTCCTCGTCCTTCGCCTTCTCCTCTGCCGCACCTGCCTCAGCAATAACCGCACTTCCAACAAGAGCCTCATTCCGCTCCTCCTCCTTCCCATCCACAAGTCCGCTTGCCTCCTTCTCGGCCTCTGCTTGCTGCAACTTTTCTACGGCAACAGCTACACTTCCACCCGCATCCTCCAGCGCTCTCCGTACAGCCTCAACACCCACAGGATGACTCAAACTCGCCAATACAATCTTCTCCTTCACAGCATCTACCTTCGCCTTCCTCTTCGTCTCCTTCTTCTCCTCAACAGTCGGTCTATAGGCGATTTCCGGTGGGCCTGTGTGCGGGCCGCTGATGTTCCGGACGGAAGCGTAGTGTTCCCAGGAGTAGTATGCGATATGGAGGAGGTTTGCAGGGTTCTCTTTGGCGCGTGCAGCGGATTCTTCGGGTGTTGAGGAAGGGTTCGAGGAGACGATGTAGGCGAGGCCGGGTTGGTAGATCTTGACGTCGCGGTCGTAGGAACGGGCGAAAGCTACGATTTCGAGGTTATCGCCGTAGACGCCTGTAGTCCTCAATCAGCACGGCGTGTAAGATGCTTCAAACTCGGTGGAAAACTACCATCTGATGCCATCCGTCGAACGTAGTGATCCCATTCTTCATCTTCACCGACGAAGCATTTAAAGTCGTCTTCGTAGGCTTTCATGTACTCGACACACTTCTCCCTGATTTCGGCATAATGCGAGACTTCACCATAGCACTGATCCGAAAGCGCTCTGAAAAGACAATTGCCATCTCCGAGAACGTCTTTGGCATATAATCCCTGAGCTTGTAAGGTAGAGCTCAAGTCGTTAGGATCATATGCCACAGACCCCGGCGCAGACTCCGTAAAGCTCACAGCCTTCTTCGCTTGTCGCTGAGTAGAAGAGCTCGGCGCTTGTCTTCTTCCTTTCGGTGGCATTGTTGTATATCTTGGTTTGATTGTTGTCTGTGCGGGGGGCTTCGTAGTGCTTTTTGCCGTTCTGAGGATGGAATGCAGGGACTGAACCCAAACCTTATTCCCAACTACAAAACACAGCAAAAAGTCAACCGTAATCCCTATCCCAGGGATGCCGCTGATTCTCCTAGGCGGTCCGAAAAGGGATGGATTTGGGGTGCAGGTGCTTGGGTTGGTGAGGACGTACTCGCCGTTTGTGACGACGCCTTTGTTGGTTGCGGTTGGGGGGATGGGGTTGTATCTTGCTTACGGAGAGACAATGAGACGAAAGACGATTCGTGGCAGGAGACGGAGACATCAGGAGAAGGCAAAGGAGGCGGCAGAGGAGCAGGATGAGGAGGCGGGTGAGGCGGAGGTTGACGAGAGGGAGAGATTCAAGGTCTACAAGCACGCTGGACGATATTGGAACCCTTTCCCGGAGTGGAGAGAACAGGGTATCTGGGAATGGTTCTACTGGAAACTGCATAAGCTCGTCACATGGAACTTCATTAACCCTGCTGGACTTCCTTGGGATAAGACAGTCTTGGAGCGTACGATACCGCTTTACACCCCGGACTTTGCATTGCTCATTGAGGCTTCAGGAGATAAGGTGACTGAGGTTGAGGAGGCTGAGATGATTGCTTTGCATGACTTGGTTGCACCTGGACAGGAAATTGTTGAGGCTGTGGCACTGGATGATCCGCTCAGCGCAAGCTGGGCCACGATGGAGTCTACCTCATCAACCGACGAACCAGAATCCAACCCAAACTCCGACGAGACCGTTGTACCAATGTTGACCACCATTCCTGCTGTCCTCGTTCAAGACTCTGCACCAGTCCCCGAAATTCCTGCCGTCGAAGACCGTATCGTTTACACCTGGCTCGGGCAGTCTTGCGTCCACGTCCAACTCGGGTCCCTCACCGTCTTGACCGACCCTGTTTTCTCCTTTTCGCTTCCGTCCGACAACTCAGAACTTCCAACATTCATGAAAGTCGACCGTATCCGTCCTGTCCCAGCTACGCTTGAGAGTCTGGGTAAGATCGATGTCGTCCTCGTCTCGCACAATCACTACGACCATCTGGAGGAAGCGTCTGTTCTCGCTATCGGTGACTCGGCGGAGTGGTTCGTCCCGATGGGTATGAAGGATTGGTTCAACGATCTCGGAGTCTTCCGTGTCACAGAGATGGAGTGGTGGGACTTCGCCCCAGTTCGCTCCAACACCGCATTCGAGGTCGTTGCGGTTCCGGCTATGCATTGGTCTGCACGGACACCGCTGGATACGAATACTACCCTCTGGACTGGATTCTGCATGATGCACAACAACGAGAACATCCTTTACCATGCTGGTGACACCGGGTATATGAAGGATCTCTTCCCGCTCATCAAGAAGAACTATGGATCGCCCAAACTCGCTCTACTTCCCATTGGCGCTTACGAACCGAGATGGCATCTGTGCACGCAACACATCGACCCCGAAGACGCTGTCAAGATCGCCCTCGAGCTTGACGCGGAGAGAGCCGTCGGGGTTCACTGGGGTACCTGGATCTTGAGTGACGAGCACTACCTCGCCCCCGTCGTCGAGTTACGGAGGAATGTGGAGAAGTACAAGATGCAGGCGGGGAGGTTCATTGCTGGTGAGATGGGTGAGACGGTGGTTATCCCGTGGGGAAAGCAGATGGCGGAGAAGGAGCATTGGGAGTATGCCATGAGGGAGGCGAGGGATGGGAAGTGCTTGGTTTGGGAGAGGGAGTAGGTTTAGGGACTGGGGACTTGAAGAACTATGGGATAGACTTGTCTAATTGGCGGCTTCCAGAATGCGCATACGAGTGGCTCAGCTTGCATCAGCCACGTAACGTAGTCTCGCCATATTATCCTCAGTGAAGCACTACGATATTAGCCAGCACAGTTCCATACATCTTCATAAGCCGTTATGCCTTTCGCACAGGTATGTGTTCCAGCATTTCTGCGTTCCTATTGCTAACGAGCGGCGCACAGATTGTCATCGGCCCACCGGGCTCAGGAAAGACTACATATTGCAATGGAATGCACCAATTCATGTCCGCAATTGGCCGCAAGTGCTCGGTCGTAAATCTCGACCCAGCAAATGATCATGTATCATATCCATGTGCTTTGGATGTGCAAGACCTGGTCACGCTGGACGACATCATGGAAGCAGAGAATTTGGGGCCAAATGGTGGGATTATCCATGCTCTGGACGTATTAGAGGAGAACTGGGACTGGCTAGAAAACGGATTGAAGAAGCTAGGTGATGATTATGTCCTGCTGGATTGTCCAGGCCAAGTGGAGCTTTTCACACACGATGGGTCACTACAGAGAATATTCCGGAAGGTCGAGAAGCTGGGGTACAGACTCGTGGTGGTACATCTTGTGGACGCACATTACTGTACGGATCCGGCCAAGTATATCTCGGTGTTGTTGTTGAGTTTGAGGAGTATGTTGGCGATGGATTTGCCGCATATCAACGTTCTGTCGAAGATTGATTTACTGGAGCGATATGGGAAGCTAGGTATATCTCTCCTCCCTCTTTTAGTTTGACACAACGTACTGACAAGGAGACAGCTTTTAATCTCGACTTCTACACCGAAGTCCAAGACCTCTCCTACCTCCTCCCCCTCCTCGAGGCCGACCCCCGCCTCGCAAAATACGCCTCCCTAAACACCGCAATAACCGAACTAATCGAATCCTTCTCCCTCGTCGCCTTCGAAACGCTCGCCGTAGAAGACAAGAAGTCAATGACGAAACTCCTTAACAACATTGATCGCGCAGGAGGGTACGCGTTCGGGAGTGCGGAGGGGGCTGGGGATGATGTCTGGGCTGTTGCGGTTAGGGGAGGGTGGGGGGAGGAGTATAATGTTAGGGATGTACAGGAGCGGTGGATTGATGAGAGAGAGAGTTACGATCGGGTAGAGAGGGAGCAGTGGAAGGAGGAGGGGCAGAATGCGCAGGCGCCGCCGCGGTAGCGTTGCCGTTCATCATGCGACGAACAGAGAGACAGACAGACATAAGAAAAGATAGTAGGGTACCCCAATGGTCAGCATCGACTGTTCGTTGCGGAGAAGGTTTCCTCGCCAGCCCTCGCTCGCGCGCAAAGGGACGCTGCTCCATTGCAACCTCCAACTGCCGCATGCAGACCCGTGCCTGAAGCCGCGACCAACACAAAGACAGGGAGCTCGCAGCACGCTTGAACCCCCGAGAGCGTCCCTTCCCATTCAACCCTCTGGACAACAAGCAATTGCAGTCTTCGAACGCTTGTTTTCTTGGATAACACGTAACGTCTGTCGGTACTCTCCTTCTATCTCTCCTGGTTCTTCGGTTATACGAGATATCGGCACGCATATATCTCAGCGAGTTCAGTCTATAACATTCAATCGCAATGTCAAAGGTACGCACTACCTTCCTCTCGTCGCTCGCTCCCTCTATCGCACTGCGCTGGGTCTTTTTCTCGCTCGGCCCCTTTATCTCTCCAGGAGCCATTGCCGAGCTCGATGAGCCCTTGTTCACCCAGCGCAGTCGCCAAAGCGACGCAGAAGGTGTTTGTAAGCCGTAAGGGGGGTACTGACATGTGCATACACAGGCAGCATTCCTCCGCGAATACAAGTTGGTGGTGGTCGGTGGTGGAGGTGTCGGTAAATCCGCCCTGACAATTCAGTTAATTCAGAGTCATTTCGTGGATGAGTATGATCCTACGATCGAAGGTGAGTTCCGTGTGATTTGCGTCGGTGGTGAAGCGGGTGAAGTGTGCGTCGCGGGAGGGCAGGTGTGGAGGATGGGATGAATGCGCTTTGCAACGCACGCTTCACCTCACAACCGGTGCATTAAGTTGGTTTGAGCCGGAGCTGACCCTTGATGGCACAGATTCCTACCGCAAACAATGTCTCATCGACGACGAAGTCGCCCTCCTCGACGTCCTCGACACAGCCGGCCAAGAAGAATACTCCGCCATGCGCGAACAATACATGCGTACCGGCGAAGGCTTTCTCCTCGTCTACTCCATCACCTCCCGCTCCTCTTTCGAAGAAATCCAAACTTTCCAGCAACAGATTCTGAGGGTAAAGGATAAGGATTATTTCCCGGTAATTGTGGTGGGGAACAAATGTGATTTGGAGGCGGAGAGGCAGGTGTCGCAGGCTGGTACGCTTCCTCTACTCTTCGTATTTTTGCGTACAGGGACTGATTGGGAAATACAGAGGGCAAGGAGCTCGCACGTCAGTTCAACTGCCGTTTCATTGAGACGTCGGCAAAACAACGCATCAACGTCGACGAAGCGTTCTATAACCTCGTGCGCGAGATCAGGCGGTACAACAAGGATCAGAGTGGTGCGAAGAACGGGGTTGCGAGTGGTGGAAGGATGGATATGGATGAGGGAAGAAGTGCGGGTTCGGCGGGGTGTTGTGGGGGGTGTATCATTCTCTGAGCTGTGTGAGAAAGGTTTGGGATTGGCGGTGCTATGCGGCATGTTGCGAGTGACGTGCGAGTAAGTTATGGAAGGCAGGGTGGGGAAGTGCGATATGTATGGGATAAATCGCGAGCTGAGTTGTCAAAAGGGGTTGGCTACAGACACGTTGGCCTCTACAGCTATCTTTTTCTTTTTTTACATATGTTGTCGTTGTTCGCGATCGTTTATGTTGGGTCTTTCCGATTATCTTTTTCTATTGGGTCTGTCTTGTCTGTCTATTGGGTACGTTGCTATTGAATTGGCACGGTAGCCTTTTGAACTTATTTCTTAAGCTTTGGTTTCTAATAATACCATCTACTACATCTGAAGCTGGCCGTGGTAGTCTGGTCCGTTGGATTGTCTCCTTCCGTTTGATATCGATATCAACGTATGCCCCGACCGCGGGATAACATATGAGGAGGGAAAGCCAAGCCGGAGAAGCTCAGCATACAAGTCAGATGCATGTCAACCATACAGGCCTGTCACCTCTGATCACTGTCTCCAGATAGTTCACTCGTCATCCGAATCCTGTCGATATCGGTATCGACATCCACCGGATAGCGATAGACGACGTCAACGAAGGAAGGCCCAGCCGACTCAGCATAACGACGGATGTAAACAGTCCATTATTTCTTCCTTTCAAGACCCTCCGAGGTCCGTCGTACGCTCCGGCGTCCGCTCCGAAGCCATTCGTTGCTAAAGTTAGCGCTACATCGCTTCATGTTCCCCAGTGCGGAAGTGCTGCGGTGGGGAGTTTTCGCCGGTTCGGAGTCTGCAGCGCTGCACGTCGCGCATTCAATCAGGAAAAGAGAGCATACAGTACAGCCTGGGCAGCATTCTTTGGCTTGACAGTTCTGGTGGGTGGCAGTTGTTGAGATCGAGCATTTAGTGTTTGCTTTCGAAAAAGCCGTCGAGGCGCTCTCAGCTGCGCCTTGCGCTTCTCTCCCAGTCGGCGACGTCAGGTGCTGTCGTGCTGTCGCATCGCACCTGTACCGCGCCGCTGAACGTCGTTAAGGACCAAGCTGGTCATCGTATTTGCCTTGGTAACAACATCGCATTGTGATCCGGCCACAATGATGCCCTCCACCACTTCTTCGGCCCTTTCCAACTCCCAACAGCCTCCAGTTCACGGCCCACCCCGCCCCATCAGCAACGACGACAGCTCCTCCACCCCGCAAGGCGAAAAACGCAAACGCGTCTCCCGAGCCTGCGATCAATGCAACATCCTCCGTACTCGCTGCGGAGGCGGATGTCCATGTGAAAGGTGTTTAGGTAAGCTTTCTGATGTTTCATTACGGGTATGAGCGTTTAGGCTAATTATACGTACGTGCAGAAACGGGGACGTTGTGTGAGTATACCCGGATTCCGAAGAAGAGGGGAGTTGCGAAGGGTACGACGACGAGGACGCCGCAGCCGCAGCCGCAGTCGTCGGGTATGTCGCAGCCCGGAGGATCCGGACCTTCCACGGGAAGTCCCTCATATCATGACGGCGGACCCGGATTACATCGACAAGCAGCACAACTCCGTCCCGATGTAGGGAGACAACAGCACTCCGCTTACTCCAATGTATCCTACAAAACGGAGAGTCCGCAACAGGTACAGAGGGATTTGCAGGGCAGTCGGACATCAAGCATTACGTCGCATCAGCCGGTGAGTGGGAATGCTAGTGTGTCGAGTCCTGATACGCATGGTCATTATGGCCAGTATCAGCATCAACACCACCAGCAACATCCACAGCAGCATCAGCAGCAGGCGCAAGGGTATACGACGGGTGTGCATACCCCGTACGGCAGCTCGGGCACGTTCCCAACCTTGACCTCGGCGGCACCGAGTGGAATGACCCCGCTCCAGACAGAATACACCCCGCCCGTATCAGACATGCGAACGCAGATATCACAACAACCTTACAGTAATGACGCTATGAACGATACGTTTTCGTCAGGGGTTTATCTACCGATCGCACAGCCGCAGATTGCGCAACAGCCATTGTTACCCGCTGCACCCATGCAACAGGCTAGTATGGGACCTGTTGGTGGGTCGTATGGTGGAGGAGGGATGGGACATACTCAGGGTGGGAGTGTGGGCGGGTATGGTGGGTACGGGTATGAACAGCAAGCCGTGCAGCGAGTTCAGCCTGGGCTTGGACCTGGACCGGGTGCTACGACCACATCGCATTCCTTTAGTCCTGGAGGTTCATTCGGCGGGATCTTTTCGGGCCCCGGAACGATCGCGAATACCCCCGCCCCTGCTCCTGCACCTCTCCCTCTGGGCATTCCTACGAGTCAGGCACCAACGCATACCTCCTTCCCCGGTGTAGGCGTTGTAGCGGGTATGGGTACCAGTCCATTCCCCCGTCTACCGCATCCCGGGAACAGAACGCATGTTCCACCGACGTGCAAATATCCGATCCTACACCCCCTACTTCCAGCGCTTGCGCCGATTATCGGAGCGGATGTTGCTGCAAGTCTGTTGGAGACGTATTTCGATAATTCGCCGTTGGTTTTGGGATATTGTATCAGGCGCAGTTCGATCCTCGACAAAACAAATCCGAGGAAGACGACGAAGGCGTTGGTGTATGCTATGTTGTGCGTTGCGTCACATCATGCTGAGCATACTGCCTTGAGCTCGAGTCCAGTGACGAGGAACCGCGTCGTGCATCGGTTGTTTGAACTGTGTCTTGAGGAGTTGAAGCCGTTGAGGCATGAGAGTGGGGGGGTGTTGGACGACGTTATTACGTATATCCAGCTTGGAACTATTATCAGTGCGAGTGAGTTCAAAGGGGTTAGTTTGAGGTGGTGGAATGCTGCGTGGACCTTGGCGAGGGAGTTGAATCTGAACCGCGAGTCTGGGTTCTCCGAAGGGGACGAGGAGCCTAACCAGGAAGGCGATGCTCTGGAAAACTTCACCGAGGAAGAACGTGAGGAACGAAGACGGACGTGGTGGATCTTGTTTGCGGTTGACAGGCATTTAGCGTTGTGCTATCACCGGCCTCTCATGCTCGGCGAATGGGAATGCGAAAAGTTGAGGTGGCCGATCGATGATGTCGTATGGGAAGCTGATGTTGACTTGGTGGAGAATGGAGGCCCTAAGGGTAGCGGGGTTTTCTTTGAGGTGAGAGGAAGGGGGGTGTTCGAGTTCTTTTTGCCGTTGATGTGTATCTTGGGGGAGATTGTTCATTTGCACAATGCGATGCAACACCCGACGCTCGCACCGTCCGTACAAGCTCAGCAGGATATGAAGGCGGTCATTTCAGCGCATCTGGAAGGGTACAGGATCAGCTTGGGGAACTTTGTTCCGGCCGACGGGATGGATGAGGGTCCCTTTAGGGCTTATGCTGAGCAGATCATGCATACGCTGCATATTCTTCTATCAGGCAAATGGGACGCGCTCGAAATGCTCGACGATATTGATGGGTGGATCACGAGCCCGGAGTTCTTGGATGCTACGGCGCATGCTGTACAAGCTGCTGAAGCCGTGGGGCGGATCCTCGTTGCTGATCCGTCAATCTCGTACTTGCCATTCTTCTCTGGGATTTACTTGTTGCAGGGATCCTTCCTGCTCCTCCTCATCCTCGATCAGCTCCCTGACCCGGACCAGTCTGTCATTTCGGCCTGCGAAGGTCTTGTCCGTGCACACGAAAGTGCTATTTGTACGCTCGACACTGCGTACCAGCGTAACTTCAGGAGGATCATGAGCGGCACGATCAGTATCGTCAAGAAAAAGAGAGGTGGGGTGGTTGATGAGCGCGCAGAGGATGCTAATCGCGCAAAGGTCAGAGAGGTGTTGGGGTTGTATAGGTGGACCAAGGAGGGTAGGGGTTTGGTTGTCAGTCAAGTATGAGAGCGGCAATGGAATTTTGGATGGGAAGGGAGCATACGCGTAAAAAAGAAATTGGTGTAAGCGTACGGTATCAACAATCATTATAGGGAAATAATTCAGTATTGCTAATCATGACATCCGCATCACATTAAGCTTCATCTCGTTCCTTCATCTTGGTATGTAGTTACCGCGTATAACAACAAAGACATCAAAGGACTCGAAAGCCCAGGTCAAGCCGTAAAAAAGGTATCCCGTATTTGTGCTCTACTCTCATCGTGAACCGATATCCTACACACCGTCTACCCTGACCGAAGTCGAGGTAGTGGAAAAGGTACCGACAAAAAACGAGAGCGTGGGATGGACGAGACTAATGGTTGCAGTGCCAACTTCCAGGATATTACACTCCGTAAAATGTGCCACTGCACCCTCAAGTGTCGTCCAACTGTAAAGAAGTATGTGCCAACTGCAATTGGTTGTTGAGTTGCAGTCAGTCATTTACGAGGGAGTTGTCCGGGTTTTAAGGGCCGGTCGCGCTGTGGCTCAGCAGCATGCGCCACGACGTACTCCAACTCCATCGTCGTTGCACTTGGTTAAAGTAGCAGACCAGGTCTCTGGAAAGCCCATGGTCGTGAGCTGGATGTTTCTTCGTCACTTCAACTATGCTCCGCCCGGTGAAGTGAATTCACATCGTTCGTATTCAAATGTAGCTCAAAGTATGAGAAAAGACTGTCTGTGCTATGCAATAACATAACCAAAACCTGCCCCTGGAATTCCTCGCATATCCTCCTTCTCCATCGGAAGGGTATCCAAATAACTCTTCAAGTAAACGCCAAAGACCAGCGGAGGCGCGTGTGCCAAGTTTCCTCCGTGTAATAAGAAACTCCGATCCAAAATGATGATGCGCCGTGGGTGACCATGTAGTCCTACTCCTCGGAGAGTCGTTGTCCGTGACGTCCCCATTTGACGCCCTCATGTCCGTTCCTCACCCTGTCCGCCGGCAAATCACTCGCCTGACCTTGCTGCATCTGTCTCACGACCCTCGGTTTCCTCCTTGCCCATCCGCTCCAGTAATCTTCGCCATCCACATCCGTCGTCATGACACTCGCAGCGGACGACGAAGTCTCGGAGGTCGTGATTGTACCCCCCGAGTGATCCAAACCCAGAAGACCAGACGTAGACGTAACACCACTCGCACCCTCACACCGTTCAACCCAACCTAAAAGACTGATACTGGTACGCGACCTAGGCATCCCACGTGCCACCTTCGGCATCTTAAACGGCGTGACGGTAATTGTCTCGCTACCACCATGCCCATTCCCGAGCGTGTTCCCCCTCGGCAATGCACGCGCCTCGACCCAAACGCCGGAGTTGGTGAAGGGCGAGGTTGAGGTTGAGGGTGGGAGAGTACTCGTCCGGACCGGGAGGGATCTAACGGATGTGATGGATGCGATGGAGGAGGCTGTTTCGACGCGGTCGGTGGTGGTGATGGGAGAGGTGGAGACGGTGGGTGGAAGGGGTTTGATGATGGGTTCGCTGTCGTGGCGGATGAAGGGGAAGGTTTGGGTGTAGCGGGCACCGCTGGGGTGACGTTCGTAGGTTGATGTGCTCCCTTTCATAGTCGTGCGTGACTTCCTAATCGCCTCCACAAAGTTGGAGCTTCGCGGAGAGAAACCGGTTGTAATAGTAGGAGTACGGGCAACGAATGGTGACGACGTGACGACGTCGATGAAGGGCAACTCCTGCACAACATTCTCCTCTTCCTCATTTTCCTCGTTCTCCGTTGCTTCTTGGACAAACAACGACAACCGACGTGCATACTCCGTCAAGATATCCCGCGAGATGAGACTCGCCCTCTTCAACCTCTTCCCTTCATCCTCTTGGTCCTCCCTTCCGTGTTCCATGTCCATTTCAGTAGGAGAAGTCCACGCTTCAACATGCTCAACCCCATGCTCCGGACTCGCAATCATACTCCTCGCCCTATGCAACCTCTTCCCACCCTCAACGCCCTCAACATCGAGGTTCTGCAACCCGACATTCTCACCAATCCACAACTCAGGAAAATCGATACCATCAATGTGGGAATCGACGGGACTGTCCTCCACGGAATCGACCCAAGCTTCAACGGTCTCTGCACCCCTTAGGACCGAGAGACGGGAATCTGTGCGGCGGAGAACTGGGAGGTGTGCGAACGTCGCTGCAGTGGGTGTAGTTGGGTCCACCCATTGTGGTCCACTTTCAGCTTGTAGGTGGGTGCGTGGGACGCTGTCTAGAATCGAGGTGGAACTATGCTGGGGTTGAATGATGAAGAAGGGCTCGGCTTGTAGACACAAGTTCGCGGGAACGGAAACGGACGAGACGTTCTTGCTGCTGGCTGGGTAGCGAAGTGGTGAGGTTTGTCCAAAGAGGAGGGATGTTGGACGCGTTGTGCGGCGTTGTGCGTAGGTTGGTGAAGGTAACATAGATATCGTTGATGGTGTCGAGAGAGGTGATGATGACATTCCTCAAGATTCTTCTCTTCTCCCAAGATCCAGATGCCCTTCCGTCTCCTTATGACAGGAGACAATAACGAAGACTGCCAGCAAACTGACAGGTTAACCGCGGTAAGTCAAGGAATGACCGTCACGGTGCCGTCGTCGTTCAACACGAAACAACCCCGAGCCGTCTCGTGACAGTAAACAGTAGGGTTACTCTCCCTGAAATAAGCCGATAGCGATACCGGGGTCTGTCGCGACTCAACGTAATCTCCAAATCGTTGCTATGCCGAAATGAACTGCGGAATGCTCTATATTACGATCAGGAATTCGAAACGACAGCCGAAGCTGAGGGGACCCAGGGAGATTTTGTATCGCGCCCATCAGTCCGTAACGGAGGATTTTTTGCAAATCAAGCTGGACTTGGTGACTTCACGATCGCAAGACAACGTGCTCCACTCCAACGTGCACCGCGGCCGGCGCCGTTTTGCAAGCATTGGACCCCGGCTGAGACAGCTCCATTACATCGGAGATTCTGGATCCTGGATCCAGTCCGGGCCTTATCGAGAGTTCCAGACCCGATCTTTCTGCGGAATTGGGACTATGTACGCAGGCGGACCTTGGGGGCGGCTTTTAACCGACCACCGCAACGAGTCAAGACTCCACCGCGCAGAGGGCTGAGGCTGAGGTTGACATCGATAGCTTCCACCAGCACCCGTAAAACCTGTAGTGCATTAATTTGATCGACGACATACTCGATCAGTGGGAGTTGCTGGACGGGCCATGCCCTTGAGCTCCGGCAGTTCATTTACCCAGCCGACAAGTCTAGCAACGTTGACATCGATAGCTTCCACCTGAATTCGAACCCAATGCGCGCCCCAGACAACGAAGTGCTTCCAAGAACACCACCGTTGAAGCTCTAAGACATCGGATCTTACGGCAGGTATGACACCGGATGAGGGAGATATGACACCGGGTTTCTTTTCTGTTGATGCTCATGCTGGTGCCGAGTTTGCCGACATAATGACCATACGTTTAGGGTGAGTATCGAGTTTGGATTCCTCAATATGAGATAGAACAGATAACGCCAAGAAACTATCAAGGTCTGCTTCCATTCACATATCCCATCATCATTGAAACTCCCCAAAATCGTCATCAAACCCCAGATCCACCGCACTATCCTTCACCTCAATCTCCGGCTCCTCCCTCACTTGCCTTGCAATAGGCGGCAGTGGTAACAAATCAGACCCATTCTGTGCCTTCTGTGCTCGAACCTGGTCCGCACTAGGTGGTGGTGGGAGGAACGGAATAGCTCCAGTACTACCGGACGAACCGGATGGAGACGGTTTCGAAGGCCGTGATCGCCGTCCTTTGTCACCGATGGAGATGTTGATGGTTTGTCCTTCTTTGAGGGAGTAGTCTTTTGGTGGAGGTGGTGGTACATCCTTCTTCGCCGCTGAAGCTGACGGGGTTGAAGTAACTGGTTTGGAATGCTGTACAACAGACTATCAGCATCCTGTAATTGAACGGATGAAACAAGTCAGTCGGACCCTTGCGAAATCCTGTAACGCAACGTTGAAATCAAACGCTTCGCTCCTCTCACTGAACCCCAGCCCAAGCCACGCCCTCCTCCCTGCATCCTCAACAGTAACCACGAAATACCTACTTGAATCCAAGACCTGCTCTACACTATGCGGACCGGTGTATGGACATGCCGCGAACAACTCTCCGGTATTCGGATCTTCCAACAACACCACACAGGTAGGTGGACCGGATGAGGATGATGGTGTACGCTCGATGACGCGGAGACGACCGGACCAGAGGAAGGAGCGGGGTGCGTCCCAGTCGGAGGCTTTGTGGCCTTTTGAGGATTGGCGGGGTGGGATGCGGTAGACGGAGACCTGTGCGATGTTATTAGCTCAGCTGCGATAGGAGGCGAACAGCACCACACCTCTTTGGCTATGAAGAGGACGGATTCGTACGAGTCTTCTGCCATGGCGAATCAGTTCTGCTTGGGTGTGGAGATCAGAGCAGTTGAGTTGTATGAGTGAGTGATTTGGGTGGGAACCCGGTCAGTGTGGAGTGCTTAAGCCCTGCACCGTGCAGCGGCCATATTCAGATAAGAACCCCAGGATCCATGCAAAGCGTTCGAAAATGTTCCGTATTTGATTAAGCTTTTGCTTCTAAATCTTACACCCCTAACGCCTCTCATATCCCATATACCGTCCATGCTCGAACATCTCCTCTCTAGTACGAACGACCAAACAATCCCCACCTCTTCGCCGCAACACCACATCCAACACATTTAGCACCCTCCGGCAAGGGCTTCTGCTCAAGCGGGATACACAAACTCTTCGCACCCATCGAGGGAGCCTTGTCATCGACGACCTCGCCCTCGGGTCTCTTTCCGGATTCCTCCTTGATGGAGTCCTCACATGCCTCAGCCTCGCACCAGGGGATAAGGACAGCACACTTGGCGTCGAGAGCGGGGACGAAGTCTTTCCATTCGGTGACCTCCTTGACACGGGAGTGGTAGGTGGACTGAGCCTTGGTGAACATGTCCTTCTGGATAGTTTCCAAAAGGGCAGGAATAGCGGTAGCGAGCTCGTCCATAGCGATGGAAGCCTTGACGCCAGTGTCACGACGAACGGAGAGAGTAGACTTGTTCTCCAAATCCTTAGGACCGATTTCAAGACGGAGAGGAATACCCCGGAGCTCCCAGTGCGCGAACTTGTATCCAGGGGAGTAGATGTCACGAACATCGGCCTTAGCCCTGACGCCCATCGACACCAACTGCGCAGCAAGGTCCTTGCATGCGTTGTTAATCCGTGCGCGGTCCTCGTCGGTGGACTTGGCGGTGATACCGCAAGGAACGATGACGACCTGCGTCTGTGCGACTCGCGGGGGCAACACCAATCCCTTGTCATCTCCGTGGGTCATGACCATGACACCGATGGTACGAGTTGACAATCCCCAAGAGTTCTGCCAAACATCGATCTTCGCGGCCTCCTTTCCTTCCTCCTTCTTCTGGTTAGGGTCCTCGACGTTAATTCCGAACATCTTGGAGAAGTTCTGTCCGAGACAGTGGGAGGTGGCGGCTTGGATACCACGACCAGTGGTGGGGATGAAGCCCTCGACGGTGGTGGTGTAGAGACCTCCGGCGAACTTCTCCTTCTCGGATTTAATACCCTTGATCATAGGGACAGCTAACAACTCCTCGTACACACGGCGGTAAAGGTCGAGAATGGCGTAGACCTCCTCGGCAGCCTCGTCGTGGGTAAGGTGAGCGGTGTGACCCTCCTGCCACAAGAACTCACGAGTACGGAGGAAAGGCTGGGGGTTCTTGAACTCCCATCGGACGACAGAGTTCCATTGGTTGAGCTTAAGGGGAAGATCACGGTGGGAACGGATCCACTTGGCGTAGTAAGGGTACATCACAGTCTCGGACGTAGGACGAATAGCGATAGGCTCCTCCAACTCTGATTGACCAGCCCTAGTGACCCATGCGACCTCGGGAGCGAAACCCTCGATGTGGTCCTTCTCCTTCTCCAGTACTCGCGAGGAAACGAAGAGAGGGAAGTAACAGTTCTCGACACCCAACTTCTTGATCTCGGAGTCGAACCAGCCTTGGATGGCTTCCCAGACAGAGTACGATCCGGGCTTAAGAATGTAACATCCGGAGACGTCGTAGTAGTCGAGCATGTCACCCTTGGTCAACACCTGCTGGTACCATCCGGAGAAATCGACGTCCTTCTTGGTGGTGATACCAATGAGAGCAGCACCATCGATCTTAGCATCCTCCTTAGGGGCCTTCTCCTGGGCCTTCTTGGCCTCGGGCTTTCCAACGGCGGCACCCTGGGCCTTGGCGGCAGCAAAGTCAACCTCGGTAACCTTAACACCAGTCTCCTCAAGGTACTTCTTCAAGTCGGCGGCGGAGATGAAAATGGTCTTGTCGGAGGCGGCAGGGTGGATAGCGAGCTTCTCGGTGGCAGCAGCGATGCGGGAGTCGAGAGCGACCTCGACGGCGGCAGCGTTCTCCTTGGTGATGGACAAGGGAGAGACGGCCTCAACAGAGACGCCGAGGGTGGACTGGACGAGGTCGGCAGCGGCCATACGAGCCTCCTTGGCGCCGACGGCCTTGCAGACGGCAGCGGAGGGAGTCTCGGTGTCATCGAGCGCGAAGAGGATGATGGGGATTGCGGTCTGAGACTTCGGAGTCTTGGGCTTCAACGCGAGGGTCTTGCTACACACGCCATTAGTAAACACATCCAATAATAACCAAAAACCGACAAGGTAGAGAGATCAAAGACTCACGTCAAGAGGTACTCCGGCAATCCCTCCACAGATCCCAAAGCAACGCGCCAAGTAGCGGCGTTGTTCACAGCCTCATGGGACTTGACATCAGCCGAGACGCTGAGAGCCTGGAGAGCAGAGGTAACGTCGTTAACGGAGGCCATTTGCGTCGTGAGGATGCGCAGTGCTCGTAGCTCTTGCAAGATATCCTGTTATCGAAGGCCTCCTCCCAACGTTGTCTGCTACCAAAATTAGGAGCAGTTACCCTGAGAGGCCTGGGACCCCTGGATTGCGCAGGGAAGCAGTGCCCGGCTAGTAGACACCGCGTAAACTCGCGTTGACTGTATAGAGAGCAGTTGACAAAAGTGTTGTGAACAAGATCAGCCAATATGTCAGCTATGTTTTCGCAATCAATGGGTGGTGGTGCTCTCTGTACGCGCGGTTCCGTTTCATAACCCGAAAAGAGGTGGTTGCTAACGATGTTTACACAGTTTTGGGAGGCCAGAAGGTTTCCGGACAGGATGTGAGAGACCAGAACGTCTTGGCGACTCAATCTATCGCCAACGTTGTCAAATCCTCCCTCGGTCCCGTCGGTCTCGACAAGATGCTCGTCGACGATATTGGAGATGTTACCGTCACCAACGACGGTGCGACCATTCTCTCCCTCCTCGAGGTGGAGCACCCCGCCGGTCGCATCCTCGTCGAGCTCGCTCAGCAGCAGGATAAGGAAATCGGTGACGGTACTACCTCTGTCGTCATTGTCGCCGCGGAGTTGTTGCGTCGCGCCAACGAGTTGGTTAAGAACAAGATTCATCCCACTACCATCATCACCGGATACCGTCTCGCTCTCCGTGAGGCTACCCGACACATGCAGGAGCAGCTCGCGACAAAGGTAGACGCTTTGGGCAGGGACTCGTTGATCAACATTGCAAGAACCTCGATGTCGTCCAAGATTATCGGTTCTGACGGTGCCTTTTTTGCGGAGATGGTTGTTGATGCTATGCAGTCTGTTCGCTCTGTTAACTCTCGTGGTGAGGTCAGGTACCCCGTGAAGGCTGTCAACATCCTCAAGGCGCACGGTCAGTCATCTGTAGAGTCTCTCCTCGTTAAGGGATACGCCCTTAACTGCACCGTCGCATCTCAAGCCATGAAGACTCGCATCCAGGGTGCCAAGATTGCGTGTCTGGACATGAACCTCCAGAAGGTCCGCATGGCCCTCGGTGTCCACGTTACCATCGATGACCCCGATCAGTTGGAGGCTATCAGGAAGAGGGAGGCTACTTTGACTCTTGACAGGATTCAGAAGATTTTGGGTTCTGGAGCAAATGTCATTTTGACGACCAAGGGTATCGATGATCTTTGTTTGAAGATGTTTGTGGAGGCTGGTGCTATGGCTGTCCGTCGCTGCAAGAAGGAGGATCTGAGAAGAATAGCAAAGGCTACTGGAGCCACCATGGTTTCCACTTTGTCTAATCTCGAGGGTGAGGAGGTCTTCGAGGCGTCGTCGTTGGGTCATGCCGAGGAGGTCGTGCAGGAGAGAATTTCGGACGATGAGTGTATCTTGATCAAGGGCACCAAGCAGTTCTCTTCCGCATCCATCATCCTCCGAGGATCAAACGACTACCAGCTTGACGAGATGGAGAGGTCAGTACACGACTCTCTCTGCGTCGTCAAGAGAACACTGGAGTCAGGTACCGTCGTCCCCGGTGGTGGAGCCGTCGAGACCGCACTGTCGATCTACCTCGAGAACTTTGCCACTACATTGGGCTCCCGAGAACAACTCGCCATCGCCGAATTCGCCAACGCACTTCTCGTCATTCCCAAGACCCTCGCCGTCAACGCCGCTAAGGACTCCTCCGACCTCACCGCCAAGCTCCGGGCATACCACGCTGCATCACAAGCGGCATTGGCAACGGACACGAAGAAGAGGGGATACAAGAACTACGGATTGGATTTGCTCAATGGTGTGGTTAGGGACAATGTCAAGGCCGGTGTCCTTGAGCCTATGGTTTCGAAGGTGAAGAGTTTTAAGAGTGCTGTGGAGGCTTGTATCGCAATTTTGAGGATTGATACGATGATCAAGGTGGACCCAGAACCAGTCGCGGAGGATGATGGTCACGGTCATTAAGCGGTGAGCCTCTGATGAGTGAGGTCGGTGAAAGTCGTCCAGAGGAGACGACGGAGGTGTAAACTATCATTTCTTCTGCTATAAAATCTCATAGAACTCGAATCCGATTATATTTGGACCCACTGCATCCCCTGCTTTCCTCGCGCTCAGGTCTCGCAGTAGAATGCTCCGTGATGCGTCCTTGACACCTGGTGCCATATAACCCGTACACCCCCAGATCTCCTGAACCTCCTTGATTTTCACGTTGCAATTGAGCAGTATTCTTACGGCCTGCTACCAGCTACCAGTTATGAACGACTTGATGAAAGACCATGTTGAGCAGGCTATGTTGAATGCGCAGTTTGGCGCGTTGAGCGTGGGGAGGAATGCATATCGGCCGCACAACAGCTTGAAGCGGAGGAAGTATGTCAAGGAGACCATATTCCTTACTGAGGGACAGATCTCGGTGGATGTGGAGAGTTGGGTTAGTCAGGAGAGGGAAGAGGATACGGAGGATGTTCTGATGGATATGCTGCCGATGATGGATGGGGAGGAGGAGATGCCGGAGAGTGGTCGAAGGGGCTGGAGAAGTTGTGGGAGAGGGTGCAGCATGTTGGACAGGTGCCTCTGATGCCGAATGATTGGAAGGTCAGTTCGAAGGTCACCGCTGAGAAGATTTAGCTGACTGTATGCGCGCCTACAGCTCGATTTCCAAGGATTCCCACGCTCGTGGTTCGTCCCAGTAGGTTGGGTGGGTGAAGTGCCTCTCTCTGCTGTGAATCCAACTTGGAATAACAGAGGTATTCTGGCCTTCATCAGAGCTGGCCCTAAACATGTCGCTAACTTCTGGGATATAGGAGCCATGGCTTTCAAACGACTCGCAACAGTCGGCCAACGCGTCCGTGAGAAAGTCGAAACCAACAAGGAAGAGCGCAAACCGGGAAACTATATCTCGATTGACAAGTGGATCAGGAGAGATGTTCATCATTTCATCAACTGGATACAGCAGGATACTGGACTCCAGAACGTGTTCTGTACTGTCGTTGGCAGAACCCCACGGGAAAGTCGATTCAGTTCTTTGCCTACCAGTGCGGAGCGAACGAAGTACGTTGGAAAGTTGACCGAGAAACTCCGAACGCTCGCGACGGATCTGAATGAAACTCAACGAACCATGCAAGCAATGAAGACCGCACACCCAGGCCCCATCGGTCCCCCAACACCCCCAACCGACTCCTCAACCCTCTGGCCCGCAAAACACCACCCAACCCTCTACGGCCTCTGTATCCTCGGTCCAATCATTCTCATAGCCTACGTCTCCACCTCCTCTCCGACTCTCGAACCCCAACCTCTTTTCCACCTTGATCTCAGCGAAGGCGGGGGAGGCTCGAGTATAGTGAACGGTATCAGAATGGCGTTGGTGATGCTCGCCGCAAGGGATGAGGCGGTTTGGTGGGAGGAGAACAGGTTAGATAGAGGTGTGGTAAAGGATGCGGGGAATGTTGGCAAGTTGGCGGAGAGGCTGGATAAGGCGTTTGAGGAGTTTGATATGGATCTCGAGATGTGAGGTGTTGGATACGCCTATAACTGCCGTACGGTATTATTGGAATGAAAGGCTTGATGCCGAGACCGAAAGTATTGTCCAGCTGTTGGGCCCGTATATATATCTTATCGAGGCCCCGTACGCGTCCCTGGCCCACCGCACCCCACGGCTCGCATGGATCGGCTCCCTCGGACTCACAGCTTCCCAAGATGCCCATAAATGGACTCTGACGTCTCAGCCAAGATGGACTGTTCAATCCCTTCCGTCTCCCTACAGCTACAATATGGACTTCGATCTTGTCGTCAAGAACGGCAGAGTAGTGACCGCATCCGACATCGGCACCTACGACATCGGGATCAAGGATGGGAAGGTCCACATGCTAGGACCCAACCTCCCAACGGAAAATGCGAAGCGCGTGATTGATGCCGAGGGCGCCTACGTGACGGTACGGATGCCTTGATTCACAGCCTTGTTGAAGTACTGACAGATATCCTTACAGCCAGGTGGTGTCGATGCGCACGTTCATCTCGCCGAGCCCGCCATGTACGGAAAGGGTGGTACAGCGGATGATTACGAAACTGGATCCCGATCCGCTGTGTGTGGTGGTACGACAACCATCGTCACCTTCGCTCCACAGCGCAAGACGGATGATTCGATCCTTGATGTCGTGGCTCGTACGCATGATCGCGCAACGGGACAGGCGTACTGTGATTACTCCTTCCACTGCATCATCTCGAACCCCTCTAAGAAAGTACTGGGTGAGTTTGAGACGCTGAAGGAGCAGGGTATCACGAGTCTGAAGTTGTATATGACATACGCTTCACTTCAACTCAGGGATAATGAGATCCTCGATATCCTGCTCGCTGCTCGTCGGACTGGGATCACCACCATGATTCATGCGGAGAACGGTGACATGATCGCCTGGTTAACCGACAAGCTTGAGGAGCACGGACACTTTGATCCCGAATACCACGCCACATCTCGTCCGCAGCTGATGGAGGCAGAAGCAACCAACCGTGCCATCGCGATGGCAGAAATGATGGATACCCCGATCTTGATCGTGCACGTCTCCTCACCGTCTGCTGCGGCGCATATTCGGAAAGCCCAAACCGCGGGTCTTCCTATCTACGCGGAGACCTGTCCGCAATATCTTTTCTTGACCCGTGCAGACCTGCAGAAAGACGGCTTCGAGGGCGCGAAATGCGTCTGCTCCCCCCCTCCCCGCGACGGCGCCGAAGACCACGAAGGAATCTGGCGTGGACTCGCAAACGGAACCTTTACCATTCTCTCCTCGGACCACTGTCCATTCCGCTACGAGGATCCATACGGTAAGAAAGTCGTTGTGAGCGAGGAGTTCCCGAAGGGGAAATTCAAGTATATCCCGAACGGATGTCCTGGTGTCGAGACGAGGTTGGGGATGGTTATGAGTGCGATTGAGAAGGAGGAGAAGATGACGGTGCAGAAGTTTGTGGAGGTGACGTGTACTAACCCTGCGAAACTCTATGGGTTGTACCCTCGAAAGGGTGCGCTCCTTCCTGGTCTGTCTGATGCGGATATCACCATCTGGTATCCTGAGGGCAAGTTAAAGCCGTATGCGCTCAAGAATGAGATGTTGCATCACGATGTGGATTACACACCTTTCGAGGGCCGCGAAGTCCGCAATTGGCCTCGTTATACGATTTTGAGGGGTGAGGTTGTGTGGGACAAGGATGGGGAGGGACTCGTAGGGAAGAAGGGGTACGGGGAGTTTGTGAAGAGGGGGATTAGTACTTTGGCGGGGCCGAAGAGCAAGGAGGAGTGGAGGCCGGATATCTACTGATTGATTGGTCTTGCTATTGTTGATTTGTTGTATCCTCACTAAGAATGAAAAACGCCCGCTAAGTATAAAAGGTAACACCGTTACTGCCCGTATTTTCACGAATTCATCTCCGCTCAAACATCCTCCCTATCCAAAAACGTCGGATCCTGTCGAATTCTGTTCGTGAACTTGGCGTACCACTCCTGAAATGCCTTCAACGGGACATACGTCGTCTGTGGATTGATTTGTCCCAGCGCCATTGCGCCCATCGGGAGATTCTGGGTAGCGAAACTGGTAAGGTAGTTGAAGAGGTGTTTCATGATCTTGTCAGCGACGGTGCTTGGGGGCGGTGGTGGTTTGATGAGGGCTCCAGCACCAGTGGTGGTGGCTCCAGACATGTTCTGCTGCATTTGTTGCAGTTGTGCGCCGATGCTCTCCAGTGGCTCCAATTGAATGCCGATGATAAGCGGTCCACTCACGGCCTCATCATGCATCATCTCATCACCACCCGTCTTTGCCGCACCTGGGCCCTTCAACTTAAACACCGCAGACTGCTTTTCCATGCTCACGCTCCCCAACAACCGGAACTCCTTCCCCGGCAGCTGGAAATAAATCGTCGCGCCTTGTCCGGCTGGAAGAACGGTATCAGGCATGAGGAAGATGACGACGTGGTTGATTGAGGAGGCGTCGTCGAGGGTGAAGGAGGCTGTCGTTGGGGAGAGCATCACCATGTTTGTTTGGAGGGGCCGGCCGGCGGCGATACAACCGAACATTGCGATTGAAAATGCGTTTTCAGCTGGATATACGCGAAGGGATCGAGCTCGAGATCGAGAATAACAAGGTCAATTGGTCGTTGGAATGGAATTAAAGTTCAACTTCGCCCGGAATTCGACCTCGACCGAGTTCTGGGGTGACCCCTCACTTGTCCCAAATGGGTAAATTGATTAACGACTGCGTAAACACTACCGCCAAAAGCTCATGTTACAAAACGTCGATGATTAAGCCGTTTGGATTTACGTATTCGAAGGATCCTGTGTGGCCACCGCCGGCCGACAGGGATGTCATCGAGCCGCCTGAAGTTGGGAATTCTTTGGAGCCGGAGGGAAGGGGGTATGAGGCTGGGTATGAGGGGTTTGACTGTCCGCAGAGAGGACTGCATTTGGATATGAGCAACTTGCACCTGGGGCATCACAAGAGCTATGGATGTGAAGAGGAGATGTCACCTGTGTCGCCAGTGATGTGGGGTTATCCACAATCTCGCCCAATGTCAACTGTGCATCAGGGAGTTGAGTACGACCAGTACGCCAGGAGGCACTCCTATCAGGTCGATGTGCCTGGCGCATATCCTACATCGCCAGTAAGATCCGAACTGCCACCTCCTCTGCCTCCAAAGAAGCCCGTCGCATCTCCGCGGCGGTATTCTTTTGATACGCGACCCGGATCACGCATCTCAACCTCTTCTGGTGCTTCAGTTCCGCATGCACCTTTCTCGCCAGCTCCGTCAACGTCTACATCCTCGTCATATCGTCATGAAGTTAGTATGCCTCTCCGAACGACTCACCTTCCTTCCTCTATCACACCTGCGCCCATCTTACACCACCGTACGACTTCACCCTACCGCGACCGCCCCCTTCCCTCACCAACACCAGCACCCGAACCCACTCATTACACCCCCCAACCTCAACGGCCATCGCAGCCTCAAATACAAATCATCGACCCATTGACTTCGTTGAGCCACCTCCCCTTCCGGCCCATCCGACTCCCACCCTACTCCCAAGAACTCCGCGACCACCCCAGCATCCACACCTTCGCCCGCACCGCCAACCTTAAACTGCGTCTCATCCGGGACCCAGCTCCTACGCACCCAACCGGTACCTTCCGCGCAGGGGACACGATCAATGGATACGTTGAGGTGGAGGTAGGTGACGGTCTCACACTAGGGAGGCTGGGGAAGAGAAAAGTGGGCGAGGTCAAGGTGGGCGAGGTGGGAGTTGAGGTTGTTGGGTATGAGGAGGTGCATAACGACCGGACACATCCTCAGCGATCCCATGTCTTCTACGCTGCTCGGCAAATATACCAGACACCTTCGAAGGATACAGACGACTACACGTCCCTGATCAACCCCGTCGTACCACATGACGAGTCAGGGTATAAGGAATTGGCGAACGGGAAACACGCCCTTCCCTTTGCATTTGCTCTCCCAATTGATGCGCCGAGTACGTGCAATTTGGGGTATACGGCGAGGGTGCGGTATGCGTTGACTGCGTATGCGAAGATCAAGCTCATGGGTAGCTTCGAAACGGTTGAGAAAACCGTATTGGTGGATGTGGCGGAGGCATGGGATATCCATAACTCGGACGAATACAAGCGCGAAGTCCAAGCGGATGGCGGAAGAGACGGGGTTAGGGTCGAGGCCAGGATGAGGGGGATGTGTGTAGCGGGACGGGTAGCGGAGGTTGAGTTCGATGTGAGCGTACCGGAGGGGAAGAAGGTAAAGCACGTTAAGGCTGAGTTGGTTGACCGGATAACGTTGTTCGGGGATAAGCGCCAAGATCTTCCCACCCCAACGGAGACAACTACGGAAGATGTTATTCTGGAGGAAATGGTAGCCACACATATCGAAACCCTCGACCCACAACAAAGCGGCACCAAGACAAAGCTGCGACTTCAGATCCCGCTTACCGCTCGCACGATTAGGAACACCTCCCTCTTCGAAGTCTCACCCTTCGTCCGCCTCTCACTTCCCTTCGGACTCCTCAAGAAACCCCTGATCATCAATCTTCCACCAATTTCAATCGTACACACCGCGTCTATCGCAGAGACATCAACGAGGGAGGACGTGCTGAGGAAGTACGACGATTTACCGAATCTTTATAGGGTTGTGGAGACTGGTGTGGAGAAGAGACCGGAGATGGAGGTTGTGGAGGCGGAGTGGTATGTGGGTGGGGTGGAGAGGGTGATGTTGTTGGGTGGGGTCGAGGCGCCGGTGAACGGTTGTGACGAGGATGGGTATGTTGATGAGTAGAGGAACGCGTTGGGACGGTATATTAAATAATACCTTCGTTTACCCGCTTAAATGAGGAATGACCTCCCGAGTCCGACCGAAAGCTACGTCCACAGTAATCTTCTGCAGACTTGCTATTTGCTTCGAAAGACGTAGATTCGTCTGACCTTCTCACAGTCAAAGAATCGCCTAAAGCGTCACTAAGGTGAATTTGTGAAAGCAAGCCCTTGGGCCCGGTATGCGTCACCGTGGACCTCCATCGATATCGTGTCTATTTTGGGGGGTGCGAAAAATACCATAGGTCTCACGCGTCTTCTGATTATTTAAAGGATAAGGAGCGCAGTGATGTAATGTATCTTCTGAGAACACTGACAATGACCCTAGACTTCCCCACGGCCTCCATGGGCATACCCATCACGCATCCGACAAAGGCTTCGCAAGCTGAACTGAATAGGCTGAGGCTCTTGCACGGAGCGAGCGGATCACCCAAGGTAAATCAATCGCTTGGTTCCCGAATGAATCTTGCTGACCATCGTCCCCACTTTGAAACAAGCAGCTTCTTGAACACACACCTGTCTTGGTCCACGTCCTCATTGTACTCTTCTTCTCCGTGTCGAGGTTGGGTTCTAGTCGTCGCTGAGCTTCAAGCTGGGTTTCTGGACTTTGAGACCTTATTTATTGAGATGAGCGAATACTTTCTGTAGCTGTAGGCATTTTTGAGCTTTGATTCTTGAGCATTCGATTCTCGACTTTGATATCTCTGCCCACATTTTCTTACGCAGAGGTAACCTTCGCTCCCTTGACCCAATCGAGGTTACCCTCCCCACACTCCCCCCTAATCCTCCAAATCTCATCCACGAGCGCCGTCTGAAACGTCCCTGGTCCCTTGACATCATCCCTCTTCACCGCACGTTCCGCAGCAATACCATAAACAACACACCCCGCCACCGCCGCAACACACTTATCCTCCTCAACAGCCGCACAAGTAGCAATAACCGTCCCAAGCGTACACCCCGACCCCGTAATAAAACCCAACATCGCATCCCCGTTGCTCACACAAAATGTTCGTTCACCATCTGACACGACATCCACGGCCCCACTCACGACAACCGTGTTCTGTTCCCGACGGGCGAGGGTGGAAGCGAGTTCCGCACGGGAGGCGGAGGAGGAGGAGTGGAGGCTGTCTACGCCGCGGGCATGTGCAGAGAGGCCGAGGAGGGCGCGGATTTCGGCTTCGTTGCCTTTGATAATGTCGCAATACCCACCCGCCAAAAACCCCGCCACGGTATCTTTCCTAAACTGCGTCGCTCCAGCACCCACTGGATCCAACAAAACAGGAGTCCCGGCGGTGTTTGCAATTCGTAGAGCCTCGAGCATGGCGACGGGGGATTCAGGGTGTGCGGTACCGATGTTGAGCAACAAGGCGCCGTTGATCTTTGCGAGGTCGGCAGCTTCCAGGGCGTTTTCGGACATGATTGGGGAGGCGCCGATGGCGAGGGATGCGTTCGCTTGGAGGTTTTTGGCGACGTTGTTGGTCATGTGGTGGACGAGTGGACCCTTCTTGCCAATTTGTGTGATGATCTGGGTGATCTTGGTGATGAGGGCGTCGCCAGGGTGGAGGAGGGAGGGGGAAGGAGGAGAGGGGATGAATGGGGCGGGGGTCTTGATGGACGTGAGAAGGGATTTGGCGGCGTCGTATGGGGTTGTAGAGGCCATGATCGCTGACACAATGGCAATACCTGAAATTGACTTTGTCCCCGTGCGACTCTGGAAAAAAAGGCGCTGGATATTGTAGTCCTTAATCCCACCGATCGCGACACATGGAATCTCATACCCAGCATTTTGTTCGATGTAGGAAAGAACTGTCCGGGCGCCCATTGTTCCGACGAGGGGTTTTGTGAGTTTCTTGGTGTTTGTGTCCCAGATTGGGCCAAGGCCAAAGTAATCTGCGCGGCCTGCGATACCAACTTTTGCTTCTTTTATAGAGCCGACAGAAATACCAATGATTGCATCAGGCCCAAGTAACCTTCTTACATCCTTGAGGTCCATATCGTCTTGCCCGACGTGGATTCCGTCTGCGCCAGATGCAAGGACAACGTCGACACGGTCGTTGATCAACAGAGGGACATTATATTCCCGAGTGATCTCGAGTAGTTTCTTGGCCTTCTCGACGAAGAGCCCAGTGTCAGTCTTTTTTTCTCGGAGTTGGACGACGGTACAGCCGCCTTTGATGGCTTCCCGGACATGGGTGTAGATATCTGAACCCTCAGGGATCATGTCCGGGTCTGTGACGAGGTAGAGGGACCAGTCAATCTTGGATTTGTCAATTGGCATGGCTGGTTGTTCGAGGAGGAGTGGTGAGCCGAATAAATCTGAGCGTGTGTGCGTGCCTGCCTGCCTCGACTTGCATCCGCGCTGGCCGTATCGCGCTCCAAGTGGCTTCGTACAAAGTGCTACACCAAAAGGCCCGCGGGTGCATTTATTCACCGTCGTGTTCAGCTGGTCCTGCTCGATTCCACCTTCGTTTTGCTGCCCCGTCCTGTATATACGAGCCTGGCAACACTCAGTCAATGGCCAACCTAACCATCCGCGCTCCTCCTCCTCCGAGAATAACGACGATTGCAACGACAACCCCAGCCGATCCAGACACCTCCTTCTTCAAGGGCAAAAAAGACAAAGAATGGGACAAAGGCCGGAAGTACGGTGTCGTATTCGACGCGGGCTCGAGTGGAACTCGCGTTCAAGTTTATTCCTGGCTCGATCCCACCGCGGCACGCGCGAAGGCAGATGAGGTTGCCTTGGCACAACTCCCCCGCGTGGAGAAAGGAGATCGCAAGGGAAAGAAATGGCAACTCAAAGTCCACCCCGGTATTTCGACCTTCGCACAGAACCCAGCAGAGGTGGGGACACACCTCGCCCCGCTGCTCGAACACGCTCTCTCACTCATCCCACCCTCCAAAATCTCCGAAACGCCCATCTTCCTACTCGCGACCGCGGGGATGCGTTTATTGACACCAGAGCAACAGTCCGCGATCTTAGCCGAGACATGCGCATACACCCGCGCCCACACATCCTTCCTCCTCCCCGACTGCTCCTCACACATCCAAGTCATCCCCGGCGAAGTCGAGGCACTCTACGGCTGGCTCACAATCAACTACCTCCTCGATACCCTTTCCACCCCCCCTACCCCTCAAAACCAACACCCAACCTATGGGTTCTTGGATATGGGCGGCGCGAGCGCACAGATTGCGTTTGCACCGAACGCGACGGAAGCGGAGAGGCATGATGATGATTTGTATTTGGTGCGGTTGAGGACTGTGGGGGGAGTGGGGAGGGAGTGGAGGGTGTTTGTGAGTACGTGGTTGGGGTTTGGGGCGAACGAGGCGCGGAGACGGCATCTTGAGGCTGTTGTTGGGTCGAGTAAGAATAAGGGTGGGGGGACGTATGCTGATCCATGTCTCCCGCCTGGTGCGCTTGACATAGAGACAGTCAACGGGAACACGATCACGTTGGAGGGCACGGGCCAATTCGAGAAATGCTTGAACAGTCTACAGTCACTATTGGGCAAGGATGCGCCGTGTCCGGATTATCCGTGCTTGTTCAACGGCGTCCACGCCCCTCTCATCGATTTCGATATCAACCATTTCCTCGGCGTGTCAGAATATTGGCACGCATCCGAAGATATCTTCGATATGGGCGGTGCGTACGATTATGTCACATACTCCTCCCGCGTCCAAACATTCTGCTCGAAACCCTGGACCGAGATCCTCACCACTCTAACAGCAGGGGGATATGGGAAAAAAGTCGATGAGGAGAGGTTGAAAGAGGCGTGTTTTAAAGCGGGATGGATGCTGGAGGTCTTACATGACGGAATTGGCGTACCACGTCTGCCCGTTGTCGAAGCGGGCCATAACGGGACGAAAGAGCTCGAGGAGGCGGCGGAGGGGAAGGGGTGGAGTGCGGATGCGTTTAGGAGTGTGGATAAGATTGATGGGACGGATGTTAGTTGGACGTTGGGGAGGATGGTCTTGTACGCCTCTTCTCAGGTTTCGCTGATTAGTAGTGTTGCTGGGGTGAAGGCGGTGGAGAAAGTGTCAGAGATGGTCGGGTTCGGACCTAATAAACCCCACGCAGAAGCCTTGTTCCAACCGGGCGGGGAGTACCTCCCACTTCTTCCCGCAAGGGTTCAAGCGGGACTGTTCACGGCGTCGTTTCGACATACGCATACCATCGCCGCTGCGTCGCTGTTCGTATTTGCGTTGTTTGTGGTTGTGATGTTGCTTATGATCGGGCCTGCGAGACGAGCGGCAATGATGAGGAGGGGGGTTAAGGAAGTACAGAAGAGAATCAAGTGGGGGGTCGGAGGAAGAAAGAGGGTTATGGATGCGCATGGGCAGTATGTCAGTGTTGGGACAGCCGAAGATATCGAGCTCGAAGAAGGGAGACGGGAGGCTGGGGTTAGTCCTGATCCGGAAATGGGGATGGGGTATGCTGTAGGGGAGCCAGGGAGGAGAGCGTCTGCGCCGAATATTCGGTCGTCGAGGGGGAGTGGGGTTAGTGCGAGTGTTCCCACCAGCCCCCGCTCATCACGGGTTAAGCGGACGGGAATCCTCACACCTCTTGGCTCCTCCTCGATATCAGCGGATCACACTGCACAGGAGAGCCAGAGCGCGACGAGCTTACCGTTGGGAGGGAGTAGCGCACATTTCGCGATGCGGAGTACGAGTAGCTTAAATTTACCTGGTGAGGGGATGGGGTTGGGTCTGGGAGGGAGGATTGGGAGGAGTGAGAGTCGGGCGAGGATGAGGAGTCGGGATCAGAGTTTGACGAGGGTGGATCTGTAAACATCTTCTTCTAATCCAGCCTCATTCAATTACATGCCTGAAATGTCGGAACTCCCACTTATAACACATGTCTAATAACAACCACCCGCCCCGAAGAATGCTCAACATACGTGATATAATGGTTTCCTCGCCCTCCTCAGGCAGCACCGTAGTTGACTGACTGAACCTCCCGAAGCGAAGCGGCCTCAACGGAGATTGAACGGACGCTAGTGATATGCAATTGCCCAATTGGGTAATCGGCGGCTTTCAAGCGGGTAACGTAGACAATCCGAAACTTAAACTTGGAGGATAAGGCGTATTGTGACGGCAAGGACGTGTCTGGAAATAGGGATTTGAGGGGCTATGAGTACGGACGGGGGGTGATCGAGATAATTGATACTTAGGGCGTTGAGGGAGGGGGTACCACATAGTGCGAGACGGTTTTATTTGGAGAGGTTGGCGGCGGAGGTAATGTAGATTGCGAAGCAGATATAGACATGAGGTAGTAGGTATAGATGATGGTATATTTGTAGTATTTTTCTGATAGAATCTATGCAAGAGCGAGCACAGGAGCGTTCTCAGTACCGATAATATCAACCCATCTCTGTCCACCCAACTCCTCCAAAATCTCATCCTTGATCTTTCGTGGGAGGCCAGGACCTTCGTATCCGAATGCAGTGTAAACCTGAACCAACGACGCACCAGCACGAGCGAACTCCACTGCGTCCTTTCCGTTCGAGATACCTCCGGCACCGATGATGGTGATCTCCTTAGGCAAGTGACGGCGAAGGGTTCGGAGAGCGGTGAGGGCAAGGGGTTTCACGGGGGGTCCGGAGAGACCGCCGATTTCCTCGACGTAGCGGTGGTGGATGAGGTGTGATGGGCGGGAGATAGTGGTGTTTGATACGATGACACCATCGACCTTGGATTCCTTCACGGCCCACGCGATATCCTCGATATCGCTCTCGGTTAAATCAGGGGCGATCTTGACACACACTCGAGGGTTGGGCTCGGCCAGTTTCTCACGCTCGGAGACGACGGCTGTGAGGAGTGATGCCAACATTTCCTTCTTCTGGAGGGATCGGAGGCCTGGGGTGTTGGGTGAGGAGACGTTGATGACCAAGATATCAGCAAAGGCGCCGAGGGCTCTGACGCCCTTGACGTAATCCTCGATCTCCTCGCCTGTCTTGTTCTTGCCGAGGTTGACACCAAGCACCTTTCCGGGTCTCAAGGAGCGAGGCTGACCCGCCGCGTCGGCGACTGCGGCGCCGTCGGGGAATTGAGAGAGAAGGTTGTAGGGCGATGGGAAAGTGTCGATCACCCACTTCCTCACGCGATCCCGGAGACGACGCGCAACGGCTTCGTGACCGTCAGAGTTGAAGCCGTAACGGTTAATCACAGCTTTATCGTCTGGTAATCTGAAGAATCTGGGAAGTGGGTTTCCCGGCTGTGGAAGTGGTGTCACGGATCCGATCTCAACGTAGGAGAAGCCGAGGTCGAAAAGTCCGTCAATAGCTTCGGCTTGTTTGTCGAAGCCTGCGGCCATGGAGACGGGGGAAGAGAATTTCTTGCCGAATGCCTCGACAGCCAATCGCTCATCGTCGGAGACGCGGTCGAAGGGACCGATTCCCATACCCAAACCCTTGATCGCGAGCCAGTGTCCCTGTTCGGGGTCAGTGGTGAGGTGGAGGATTGGCATAGCCGCATAGCGCCAAAGAGCGGATCGGGAATCTGTTGCGTAGAATGCACCGACACCGAGACCGGCAAGGGTGAGAACTCCGTACGCGGCGTTGCGGGCACGAGTGAATGGGGTAGAGGGACGGGTTGCACGGCCGAAAAGGGTGCGCTGACTGATTCGCTGGGTTGTGCGAGCGGTGGATGCGATTGACACCCGGAAGAGGGCTCTGAAGGCCCGCGGGGAGGACATTGTGGTGGGGCTGTAACGAAGATGTGCGATTGCTGGTTTCGGTGAAGCATGTCGTGAATCCGGGGTGCCGCCAACCAAAAAAGTCTCTGCAAAGAAGCAAGGAATCGGACGAAATCTATGATATTTGAGAAGCATAATCTTCGTGTAATCTGTTTGTCTTGCACCCACCAAAGTCTTATCGGTGTGCCAACCCTTATCGTACGAACTCGGCAGGTCAAAGTTCGTCGTTACAAACAGAACACACCAAAATCAACCCGAGCATCCCCAGGGCCAGCGCATCCTATTTTCCTGCGTTACCAAATCCAGACCATCTAAGAACCCGTCGGATCTACCCTCATGTCGCTTTTCAACCCTCTCAGTGACTCCGAGGATGAGGAGATGGAAGTTGGAGTCCAGCTTCCTCAGGAACACATCGATGAAGACATGAGCATCGGCAATGACCAGATGGCTGAGCAGCCTGAGGATCCTATCCCTCCAATGATGGCCCAGGACATCAGCATGCATGAAGCGGACGCTGGTACCGGGCCAGTACACGCCGAGGACCTACAAGAACACCACGAGGAAGAACCCTCAGACGAGGAGGAGGAGGAGGAGGAGGAAGAAGAAGACGACGATGATCCAGTCGTCAAGACTTACGACATCTACACCACCGACCGCCTGAATGAGCACCTCTACCTCTTCCAATACCCCACCCGCCCTAACACCCGCCCTCTAACAACCTCCCGCAACTCCGAACCACTCTCCGCAAAGATCAAGCCTCGTGCCGGCATGATCGAAGTCGACGTCCCCATCGCTCTCGAAAAATACTATGACGAGGACCGTGGACGTGAGTTGGGACAAGCACTCGAGGAAGGACAGGGGTTCGAGAGTGGAGAGGGGAGGTTGTTGGACCGCCAGATTTTCGGCGCACGGATACAGAATAACTGGGGAAACTATATGGTTGGTGTATTACGAGGAGAAGAGCTACATTTGAGTCCGGTGAAGAGTGTGGTACAGTTGAAACAGACGTACAACTATGTCGACAAACTCGACACCCTCGCCAAAGCCCAAAAGAAGACCGAAGGACCTGCTGCTCCTACAGCTGGACCCCGAGCAGTAACGGTCACCGCAAAGGCCGCAAGCTCAGAAGGCCCACAAATCGACTCTAACCTCGCCGCCAAACGGCTCGCGGAAGAAGACAGCTGGGTCCGTCTAAAATGGCACGACGTCGCAGACCCGGAATCAATCAACGTCAGTGGGAACTTGGTACAACCTCCAGTTGCAGAGGGAGAGGACGGCCTGGGTAGGAAGCCGTTGAAGTGTGTGACGAGTGTTGGGGAGTATTTGACGATGTTGAGTGCGCCGAAGACGCAGGTGGAGGGGGAGTTGCAGATGAACGCGAAGCCGGCCAGAAAGATTTCTGCTCCAGTGAAGAAGGAGTAGGGTGGATTCGTGACGATAAGCAAAAGACGGACGAGTGAAGCTTGTCGACATCAAGAATGTGAAGGGAGAAGAACAGCCATGGGAAGAGATCTCGACGAGTAGAGGGATCCGGAGAAGGAGGAGTGGGGATGCGTTGTGAATGTCGTTAAGTCGTAGGAAAGGAAGTAACTTCTTACGAAAACGAGCATTACCAGACATTGAAGATCATATAAGTACAATTTATCTTGTGGGTTGTGGTTACCCGTGAGGTGTCAAAGTTGTCCCTAACGCTCGGCGGGCCTTCTCACGCGCATGCCATACAGTGAAGGCCCAACCGCATGAACAAGTAGGGTAGTATGAGGCAAAGCTGAAGACGACGGCCTCGAAAAGACTCGAGAAACATTGCTGCCCCATAAAAGATTTGCAGATGCAGATGCTGCTCTCCAAGTCCTTGAAGACCCACCCTCAACTCCTTTCGCACGGCCCTTGCTCGATGATGTCGCTCGCACCGGCCCGCAGTGCGCTGCAGCGCCTGAACGTACGACGAACGCGTACGACGTCGAAGACAAATACGTCGCAATTGCAATGAGCCGATATTCACATTTAGAAAAGTCGCTGCCGACATTGAGCGAGAAGATCAAGACCTCAAAGGTCCTATCATTAAGCATTCTCGACGTGCGCTGGCTGATCGACTCGTGAGCAGGTCTTGATGGTCGGCGCGGGCGGCATTGGGTGTGAGCTGTTGAAGAATTTAACATTGACTGGTTTTGGAGAAATTCACATGGTTTGTGTTGTTTCGCTGTTTGCAGCGTCCCGTGCTGATTTGGTGGTGGGATAGGTTGACCTCGATACCATCGATCTTTCAAATCTGAATCGCCAATTCCTCTTCAGAAAAGAACACATCAAGAGGTCGAAAGCATTGGTAGGACTACGCAAACGCTCTCATAAGATAGCGTGTCTAACATTCTCACTCAGGTTGCCAAAGAATCCGCAGCGAAGTTCAACCCAGATGTCAAACTCGTCGCACACCACGCCAATATCAAGGATCCCGAATTCTCCGTGTCCTGGTTCGCATCTTTCGACATCGTCTTCAACGCTCTCGACAACCTCGACGCACGCCGCTACGTAAACCAGATGTGTCTCGCCGCCGACGTACCCTTAATCGAATCCGGCACCACCGGATTCCTCGGACAAGTCCAGGTTATCAAGGGAGGGAAGACGGAGTGCTACGACTGTAACCCGAAAGAAGTACCTAAGAGTTTTCCGGTGTGTACGATCCGTAGTACGCCGTCCCAGCCGATCCATTGTATTGTATGGGCAAAATCATATCTCTTCCCGCAGCTGTTCGGGTTAGATGAGGAGGATGCGGGAGATGTTACACATACCGATGAAGACAACAAGGAAGAAGTGAAAACACTCCGTGCGGAAGCAGAACAACTTAAACGGATTCGAGAGAGCATGGGTACGGACGGGTTCGCGAGGATGGTATGGGAAAAGGTGTTTGAGAAGGATGTGGAGCGGTTACGGGGGATGGAAGATATGTGGAAACACAGGGAGAAGCCGCATGTACTCAAATATGATGATCTGGGCGCTAAAGTTGCAGAGGGCGAAGAGCTTGCCAAGCATGATCAGAAGGTCTGGGACGCAGAGGAGAGTTTCGCAGTCTTCATCGACTCCCTCAACCGCCTCTCAACCCGCCTCACCGCACTCCAGAAGGCTGGTAAGGAAGGCAGCCCACCTCCCATCCTCTCTTTCGACAAAGACGACACGGACACCCTCGACTTCGTCGCCGCCGCCTCAAACATCCGTTCCCTCATCTTCCACATACCCACCAAATCCAAATTCGAGATCAAGCAAATGGCAGGTAACATCATCCCCGCCATCGCTACCACGAATGCGATCGTTGCGGGCGTTTGCGTGTTGCAGGCGTTCAAGGTGTTAAAAGGAAAGTGGGACGAGGCGCGGATGGTGTTTCTGAGTAGGAGGGCGGAGAGGGCGTTTAATTCCGAACCGTTGCGACCACCTAATTCGGTTTGTGAGGTTTGTGCTGTTGGGCGAGCTTCGATCAATGTTAATTTGGAGCGAACGACGATTGAGCAACTCGTGTCATATCTGACGGGTCCTCTGGGGTATGGCGAGGAAATCAGTATCATGACGGATAAGCTGCTGTATGATGTCGATTTCGATGATAACCTTGAGAGAACGTTGGGGGAGATGGGAATCACTGATGGGACATTTTTGACTGTCGTGGACGAGAACGACGCGGACGACGATTATGAAACGCGACAGAATCTCGTTCTTAACGTCGCCAATTCGCCGGAAGAGGAGCCTCAGGTGCAGCCGGCGGATTGCTCTATTCCACGGAAACCAAAACCAGCACCCATGGCACAGGAGAACGACTCTATCCCCGCAGATGTTAACCCAAAGAAGCGATCGCTGGAGAGTGATGATCATCAAGATGATATCAGGAAGCGCGGGCGCGTGGCGGAAGAGGATGGTGTCGTCAGGGCTACGGAGACGATTGTGATTGAAGACGATGATGGTGTTATCACTCTGGATTAGGCGGAGGTCAAGGGAATATAGTCAGATATACCCCGATAGGACTGGATTATGGTTTATAACCGTATATCCTGACTGATAAAATATCGATTCAAAGAAAGCACCAACCCTGTATTGCCTTTCATGCTCAGTGAAACCTTGCCAGATCCTCAACAATCCTACCCACTTCTTCTAGAGAAACGGGTAACCTATCAGCCTCAGTATTTCCTTCCACAACAGCCTGCTGATCCTCCGGACTCAGCTCCAAAAACTGCTCGATGAGATCCCCGTCGATGCAGCGTAGTGGTGCGTCAGCATACTTGCGTTCGTTTCGCAGTGCTCGCCATGGGGCGTGCTCAAGACCTCCGACACCCCTGATCACCTGTGTGAGGTTGTTCTGTAGTTTGTCCAACATGTCAAATTTATCCGGATTCACCACGCCGAAAATGCCGATTGAGCCATCTACAGTGACAAACAGAGATTTCGGAGTGACCGCTGCGCCTTCAGTTTCTGCAGGTGACAACGACGACACCAGTTGTCCTTGTCTGATCTTGTTCACCATTTCGCCAACTCTGAACTCGCTCACAATTTGTAGCCTTGTCTGTTCCAACTCCGTTGGTGCTGTGGTATCTCTCTTGTAGATAACGAGATTGCCCTCGGCTTCACCACCGACGTAGGTGTCATCGTTAATGGCGTCTACAGCTGTCATCCACAATGCGGCGTAGTCTCTTGCGATCTCTTCAAGTGAGTTGTCGGCAGTATTGAAACGCAGTGCGAAGACGGACTTCATCAAGTCACCCACGACAACGATGGAACCCTTAACAGAAAGCGTGAGGACGATGGTCGCGGAACGTTTCGATGCAATCTGTTTGAACTGATCTGCGCCTTGGGCAGTGGGGTTGTAAGAATGTATGTAAACCTGTAGGTCTCGTTTGTCAGCAAATATGTCCTCCTTCAGGTCTTCCGTATCCTACCACTGAATTTGATCCGAAGACGAGATGGCCTTCCACCATATCAATGCAGTACACATTACCCTTGGTCTCCATTTCTGACACCAACGACAATTTCTTTTCGCCGGTCACTTCGAACACCAACAACCTGCCCTTCTTTGCTTCGTCGTCTTCAGGCAACGAGCATCCCGTACCCACGACAATTAAGTCACCGCCGTTCTCTGCTAGTGGCAGACACGCGATGCTACTGACCATTTCCCACTCATCCATCTCAAAAGCATCAGTAATATCGAACGTCGCATCATCAACAATCCTCAAGTAACTCCTCTGGTCTTCGTCTCCAGTCGTCTCGTCTACTATGAGCTTCATCGTCAAAACACCAAACACCTTTGCACGTGGGTGATGTACGATCCGTCTTGGAAGTTCACCTAAGGGAACTGTCCGGATGTGCAGCTTCTGGATGGAGTCGATAGTACCAATCTTCAACCCATCCTCGGAAGCGATCACAAGTGATGAAGGGAACGCAGGAGAATTGAATGGTGTCATATCCACAGCTTCACGAAGATTGACAGCCGAATACGCAATCCTTCCCCTACTACCGTAGATGATCGTCGGGCGATCCGAAGTGGCAAAGACACTATTCGTATAGCCCATTCTGGTAAGCCGAAGTTCATGGGTTCCGAGATTCGTAGCTTTACGATCGGACAGGGAGCCAGACGTAGCATCCACAGAATACGTGTACAGCGTTCCTTCTCCCATGGACACCATCAAGACCGGATTTGGAACATCGGCAAGCTGCGTGACGAGGGTGTTGCGCGGAATAACCTGACCACCCAACTCCTCGGACGCAACAACCTTCAACTCCGGCAAAGACAGGAGATGTACCGATGGCTGTGTCCACAATCCGACGGAGCAGAACGGCCCGCCTTCCGGAGAAATGTCGACGCATGCGATCTCATGAGGGAACGTGCTTCTTGCGACTTCAACGGCGCCGTCCGTGAGGTTGAGCAAGACGACAACACCACCACCAAGAGCAACGACAGCTCTGTCACGCGAGATAGAGGCCGTAATGATCTTGGTTTCCAGTGCACTCCAGGTTGCTCGGACCATACCACCCTCAGCATCAACCACCAAGACCTGAGATGGCGTAACCTGCACCAACTGCCCACCAGTGATATTCGCTGTAGCAAGCGTTGGCTCATTCAACGCAAAGCCATTAAACTCCTCCAGCTCCTCAATATCACCCTCCTCACTATTCGGATCGAGTCTGAGTACTCTCGTCTCGTTAACAAAAGAGACAACGAGAGTACTGTCCACGTCAGATCCCAGATCCGGTTTTAACGCCCACACGTGTCGGATCCCAGGCATATCCCCAACGACGGCCAGTTCATCAAGCCCAACTCCATGCTTTACCACACGTAAACTTCCATCCCTGTATGCTCCACTACAGGTTACGATCTGTCCTTCTCCAACCTGATCCGACTGACAGATCAGCGCAAAATCTGAAATAGGCGCAAGGTTGGTCATGGATTGCAGAATACGGATGTTCATGCCAGTCTCCGCGTCCCGTTCGCCGAGAATCTGGATGAGTTGCGAGTCCCCGTAGTGAGACCCAACAAAGACGTGTGCAGCATCAAGATATGAGAGCGTTGACGGGATAGATGTTTCGCCGATTTTGCTGACCTGGATATCGCGGACGACAGAATCTTGGATGATCAGAAGAAGAACGTACAAGTTACCGTAGTCATCGCCCAAGAGATATCTCGATCCGTCTGCATCAATTTGCGCGTATGCGGAGAAGATAGTCGGGTCAATCGGCCTTTTCAGAGGAGATTGCAACTCCTCGTGGAAGTATGTAATGGTCTGCTCGCCCACAATGATCAAACCACCAACCGGCGCCGGCAACCCGATCAACAACTTCGCTCCCTGATCCAAATCACCAGCCTTCAACTCCGTCTCAGTTAATTCTTTTTCGCCTTTCAAGGCGATCTCATACGTCTTCATACGTCGTTGTTGTTCATTGTCCCGATATAACACCGCAACAACCGGGTTCTTCTTCTCACTGTGCACCATACTCAACGCGACGACATTGAGCTCCGGTAGCCTTATTCCATAAGGCTCCTCCAACTGACCAACTTCGAGTTTGGCTTTCTTCCGCTTATCACGGGATGGCTGAGCCATGGGCACGATACTCAACAGCCCCTGATACAAGTGCATAACCATACACCGCTGCAACGGGTCCACCAAACTAATGCTCCCGCACTCTGGTTGTCTAAGTACGTGATCATGTAGGTTTCCGATACTCCGTTCGTTTACGATTGTCTTCTTCTCGGCATCCCAGGAAAGGGTGAAGTAATCGTACATGTCCGTACCGACCAGGATATGATCACTTCTGGCATCTTCGGGGCGGAAGGCTTGGATGACAGTTACACGGCCGTATACTGTGAATTCGTGGTCGAAGTGGAGCGTGCCAGTTTCGAGGGAAAGTGTGTGGATTTCGATGCGGTTTGCCTTGCTGCAAACGCCTTGTTAGTAGGATAACGGGGAACTCAACAAGGACGTTTACCTCAGAATCAAGTTCTGCTCCGTCGGCGACGTGAAGTAGGCTTTAATTGCATGACGAACAGACGTCGCCTTATGGGCAGACACAACGTAGCCGGCAGCCGCCATCGTTGGTCAAGTAGATGAGATGATCTAAAGTTGTAATATGGTGAAGAAACGATTCTCTTCCAGCTTGTCAGATCTCCAAAGTCGTCGAGGTAGGGTGGTCGTCTCGTCGTTACGTCAGGCAGCGTACGATGCACCCCGCTGCAGGAATGCAAACATCGCTGAAGTATGGACAAGTCCTGACAGTTTGGGCAGTAATTTGGATGGCAGAATCGTTTCCGTATCAATCTACGATACCTAGATAATATTTCATCTCTTGCGGATGCATCTTTCCTCCTCTCAAGGCTGCCCGTCCTTCACCACATCCAAAATACTCAAGCCCTCCAAATCCACAACTGCCCTTTGATACCTTACTCCGCAGCCGGCGTCTGTGTCTGTCCTTCTACTCCCTCCATATGCTCTACCGCTGCCTGCGCCTGTCCACCCTCACCGCCCGGCGCCGGGGTCTCCACAACCCTTGCAGCCGCATCTCCTCCTACAGGCCCGGGTCCAGCCGTCGCCGCCGGACTCGCCTGCGGTCCTGGTCCACTCAACAAACTCGACATAGGCACCCCATGTGCTTGTCCTCCCTGCATCTGCGCCAACTGAGCCTGCTGCGCTTCGTATTGTTGAATCTGTTGCGCGTGAGCGACTTGTGCTGCTTGTGCTTGTGCCGCGTAGTATGCTTCGTAGTGAGCTTGTTGTTCGGGTGTTGCAATTGGGGGTGCGGGTTGTTGGTAGTAAGGATGGGGATGTGCTGGGACGTGCGGAGGGTAGGAGTAGGTGGCGTAGGTATGGGGATAGGAGGGTTGCATTGGCGGTGGGAGAATTGGGGTGTGTGATTGTATTGGTGGGAGGGTTGCCAATGGTGGTTGCAGTGTCTGGAGGGTTGGTCCTGCGACATTGGGGAGAGGAAAGATTTGGAGAGTTGGTTGCTGCATAGTAACTGGTGCGGGCTCGACTCGAGGGGTTGGGGCTGCGGTGACGGGGGTGGATGTCGGTTGCTGCTGTGTACTGCGGAAGAGAGCAACGGCGGCCTCCAATGCGTTGTGATCGTCGTTTTGCATCGCCACACTTGTCTTGCCTGACTTCCTCTCCTTCACTTGTCTGTACGTGGTCGTTCTCGGGATAATATCACACAAGAACTCCAGATCATCCCTCCTCGCCACGGCGTTCGCCAAATCCTTATACCGCAACGTTTTCGCTCCATCCAAGCGCGACTGGGCATGTCCAGCCGCAGCCAGGTGCTGAATAAACATCTCTGTAGCCACTGAGATGAGAAAAGTGGCAGGCGCTGAGCATTGAGTAATCTCGTCGTCGACCTTGATGATCTTCTTGATGCGAGCAAGAGGGAGGAGTGTCGTGCCGTCTGGCTGTCGCGGAGGAATTGGAGGATGAGCCTTTGGCTTGACGACAGCAGCTTGAGGATTGTTCATGACGACGAAGGAGAACGACCGAGCTTTTCAACGGCAATGGAGATGCGTGTTGCGTTCCCAAAGGTTCAGAACGCGTTGAGGCACGCGCTGCAGCTAAATGACTGTTAAAAATTGGCCAAGACCTCATTTGCTTCTTGTTGGATTAAGCGACAAAAGCTGGTTGTGTAGTGTAGTGGTCATCACTTTCCGTTTTGAACGCTCAGCGACAACTTCGGAACAACCCCGGTTCGAACCCGGGCACGACCTTTTTTCATGTTTCCTCTTGCTGTCTGAACACCCGAGACGACCGGAATGCTTTCCTGCAGTAGCGCAGTGGCCATCTTACTCCCTTCCACAACGGGCTCGGTCCAAGGATATGAGTGATCTTGCCACACCTTCGTCAGAGTTTTTAACCCAACAACTATAACGCCAGCCGGCCCCATGGCTAACGCCATCAGCAAAGTTCCGCGAGCCGTGGTTGACTGAGTATGGAGGTAATCTTTATGGAAGTCAGGGTTGCCACACGAGACTCGTTTATCACATTTAAAAAAAAATGCAGGTAAAATGGAGTTCATAAGCTACTTCGTGAGAAGGCTGTTTCCCCTCTCCAAAACGCTAGGGGTGGCGCATATGCAAAAACGTCAACTATCACACAGGGGAACCTAACTTCGGCAATAACTGCGAGTATGTCTATTTTTTTCGCTCTTCCAACAAGCTCGGGCTCTCTTGAGTTCTTGATCAAGAGCGATATATAGCTTGGCTTGCGGCACGAGCCCAACGGTGAATTCGAATGTATACGCAATTGATATACGTATATGCTCGAGCTCCTAACAATACAAACACCGAGAGGGACTTATTCGCGAGCACAAAGGCAGACTTTCAAGGTCTATCCTATATGTCATTGTTAGGGCATCAGCCGGAGATACACGGGTCCCTTCCAGGGGACCAAAACAGGTCGTGCCCGGGTTCGAACCGGGGTTATTCGGAAGTTGTCGCCCAAGAAGCGCTCAAAACCGAAAGTGATGACCACTACACTACACAACCGGTGTTGTGTGCCGGGGTTGTCGCAAATGTAATTGAATGCAAACCGTTTGAAGATTGGTTTCGAAGCTTCACCTTTCTCGTTCCCTCACAACCTGTGATCACGATACACTCCACCCACCATCCACATTCACAACGCTTCCCGTCATAGGCTTATTCGTAGTCTACGGAAGGGCAACCTCTGCTGCCTCTTTAACGGTTTCCAACCATCCACATTCACAACTCTTCGTGCTTCTGCACTCACTTCGGAAGCAGCTCCTTCAGCTCTGACAAGACACTCTTCCTGAAACCGTTGATGGTGCTGTGACGAGCATCGCGACGCGCATCCATCTTGACCTTAACGGCTTGGGAAGTTATCTCATCCCTCAACCCCTGAGGAAGAAGGCGAGCCGATGGTTTGGGACAGTGCTTGGAGATAGCTGCTTGTGCGAGCATATTCCAGGTCTTCTGCGTAGTTTCAAACACCGCAGCGACCTTAGCAGCAGCCTCTGCCTTCTCTGCAAAATACATGGCCTTCAGGCGAGCCGCATCCACCAGCATCTGCTCGGCTTCAGGCTCGGACGCCCGCCTTATCTCCCTGTCGTAGTCCATCTGGCCGGACCAGGGCAAAATAGCTTCCTTGAAGGTACAGTACTCCGTCTCGACCGTTAGCTTAAGCTTCTTCGAACGAACAACTTTCTCCGGGGTTGCAACTACCACGGGGACGGCAACTTCCTCGAGGATGGCGACTTCCTTCGGAACAGAACAACTAGACACCTCGTTCAAGAGCACATCTTGGAGCTCGGAACCGCCCTTCGTGGTGTAGAGGATTTCGACCATGTCCTCCCCGGTGGCCTCGGCCTCACAGGCGGCACCTGAAAACAGGGCCCAAAGGCGCTCAGACTCTTCCCGATCCTCAACCACAAGCCAGGCAGGGTGGTCAGCCAAGGAGTGGGCCAAGCACCCGCAGGAGCATCCCTTCCTATTGTCAAACAACTTGGAGTCCTTTTCTGAGTCGCTAATGGACTCCACTTCAGTCTCTCGGCTGTCGTCAGATTTGGAGTCCTCCCCAGTGTCACTCTCGTACTCCACTTCAGTCTCCTCGTCTGCAGCGAAGTAGCAGATGGACCTCTTCCTTTTTCGGTCACCTTAACTTCAACAACTTCTTCTTCACCGGTCATCTTGACCGTGATATCTTCCTCAAACGGCCCAACAACCCCCATAAAGGCGGTGAAAGCGGTAACAGCGTAGTAAGAGTAAGCGGAAGAAGTAAAAGCCAACATACTTGCAAGACATCTCTAGTACTACGTACTTGATAGTAGTGAAAGTGGTGGAGAGAGTGGGTAGAGAGTTTGCAAGAGTGGTTGATTTGGAAAAAAAACGAACAGAGGATGAACAGAGCAGATACGCTAACGACAAGGCTTTGGTCACGATGACACTCGCAGTGGGTACTCTGCAGCTTCCGGATGCGGAGGTGCTAGCGCGCCTATTCTGGTGCTGAGGATCGGATCGGAGCGCACAAAAGCTGGCTCGCTCAGTGAAGATGAACCTGAAGAATATGAATTGTCGTTATTGATCATACGACTCCTGTTTATCACAAACAACTTTGGAATCGCTGTTTCTTTTGATCATATTCTGTCACGGCAACCTTGACCCGTGACCGGGGATTTCGCCGGAGATACATGGGAGGCAGGCTAGTCCTATAAGTGACAAGCTAATAGAAGGTTATGCCTATATATCAATCTACTCCCATACCAGGGTCGGTGGAGTTTTCGTTGCCACTGACGAAAGTCTTGCTGCATCGGCGACCGTGGGTACAATGGTTGGCAGTCATCAACATAGTATTGCTGATACGACAGCACCATATTGAACGTAAAGCCCTGTTTAGACCATGTACAAGGGATCGTTGCATTTACGTGTTGTTTAAGCAAAGTGATTTCGCAGATCTGGAGGCTTGGGTTCAAATGTTTTAATTTCGCACGTTACACTGAGTGTATTTACCGTTGGCATAACACTGTCGATTAAGCTTGGTACTACATCTTTTAGCAGCCGTATGAGCTCCTATAAGTCGTCCGAGAATATATAGGTCATTTCCTCTTCCCGATAATCCCATCATGACAACCCAGCTCGCGACCAGCCGTGGGAACAATCTGAGCAGCTTCTAACACGTATCAATCATACCCGGAATTATACAGCAAATGGGCATACATTGTGCGATATAACATTCAATAGGCCTTCCAAGCTGCCCGTCCTTCGCCTTTATGACGTAAAATCGCGTATCTTGCTGGTGCACCGCTGTCACCGCGACGAATCCGGTCAACGGAGTCAAGCTCGAAGCAGAGCTTTCTTCATAGGAGATTTTCGGATCATGCAGGGAATGTAATGGGTTGATCAAGAATAGAGCAGATTCTTTCATGTTCTTCTTGTGGTATCCAACCAAAACCAAGCAATACGCCAAAATCCCCGCACATGCTCTCTTTCTTATCTATAACTATCCCCATCCTCTGTCTTCCCCTCACCTCCATCAACAGCCGCCGACTACGGCAAGATCTCACTCCAAATATACGGAAACAACACCTGACAAGCCTTCACAAACACCGCCCCACTATGCACAACCATAACCGGCCACATCACAAGGCTACTCTCCGCGAAAATCAAATAAATAGCATAAATCGCCACCGCGAAAAAGTGCATAAACAGGACGAGTGGTTGACGCCTGATACCGGAAAGGAGAGAAACGGGACCCTCGACACAGGGGCCACCGAGCTGGAAGTAGCGGAAACAACCGTTTTGGAGGGCGCGGAGACGGTTGTCGTTGGCGGCGAAGAGGGCGTAGAGGGCCATTGCTAGGATATTGACGACGGAGCTCAGGTGCTTTCGTTGCCAGTGGAATTTCTCCATTTGCCGTACCACTAGGTCGCGGTTCGAGAGTGTTGGTACAAGGGAGGGGGAGAGGAGGTCCCGGAGGAGAACGACGTCGGTGAAGGCGACTGTCATGCCTCCGCCTGTGAGGGGATGCCGCATGTTCATTGCGTCGCCGAGGACAATGATACCGGGGGTTTTGTTGACGGATGGTGGAAGGAAGGAGTTGGGCATTGTTCGTAATCTTTGGGTCTCCAATGCGTCTTTGAATGATGGTTTAATCGATTCTGGCAGCTCCGGTAATACTGTATCCTCCAAATACTTCTTCAGCGCGCCTGATCCGACGCTTGGGAGCTTCCCTGGCACGTCCACCAAGATTCTCGTGTCGTGGGTGCCGATCTGGTAGACGAGGACTGGTGGGTTATTGCCGAGAATGACATGTCCGTGATTTGGCGCAGGTAGGTCCGCATCCTTCAACACCAAGCCGACAAAATGTGATCTGACAGCCGGTTGTTTCGGAATATACTTTGACCGGAATTTGGAGAAACATCCGTCCGCGATGAGTGTTAATGGAGCGAAGTGATGCTGAGGAGTTGTGGTACTCTTAACCGTACAAGTAATACCAAGAGCAGCGCCAGTAACGCTGTTAGTGAAGATGTTATTCGCAGTCGCTTCGAGAACAGACACATTCGGCGCCTTGAGCGCAGCCTCGCGTAACTTCATCACGAACCGTCCATGGTGGAAACTCTTTCCGCGTTCTGGTACACCCTCCGTCGAAGTATAAGGAATAGCAACACCCTCATTGTGGTATATGCAGTGGTATCCATGTACGGGAATCGCGTCAATGCCCTCCAGACAATCCGCGAGACCTAGCTGATGCAGCGCCTTGACACCTCCGGGCTGTAGAAGTTCTCCGACAATACGATCTGGTTCAGACATATCGCGTTCTGCGAAACCGTCAGCATACATCCACGACTCTTACCGAAGAAGCCGAACTCACCGATCAGGAGAACCTTGCGGCCCTGCTTTCCCAACGCGACCGCAGCAGCCGAACCAAGGATACCCGCGCCAACGATGATAACATCATGCTCTCTCTCTGTTCTCGTGACCATCCTGCTTTCTCCGTTTCGATTGTACAAGAGCGTCTAAGGGGTGTCGGGCAAGAAAAGGTCGACTCGTACGACGGCGACTGTGTGTGTCTCGGACCGCCAGGGGTTAGGCTCATCCATCGCAGGAAGACCCTGCACTCACCATCGCCAATCAATTAATGGCAAAGGTAATGGAGTCGAAGATGTTTGATATATTCCATTCGGAAATGCTGAATATTTCGTGAAAAACGCCGGTATCCAATCCTCAATCCTTAGTCCTTAGTCCTCAAGAAAACACCTTGATAACGCCGCTTCTGTCCGCCGTCACAACCATCCCATAGGGTAAATCCAAGAAAGCAATATCAGATACTACATCCTGATGATTATGCAGCAGATTCTCCAACGCTGCTGTCCGTGATATCTTCACCGCCGTTCTCTTCTCACTTGATGCCTTCTCCACGTAATACCTTGGCTTGACCTTCGATTCAGGAGACTGTTCGTAGGTTGGGTCAGCCTCGCCAGACTCCTGTCCGGTGATGATGAGAGACTCTACCACCTTGCTCTGATCCCAAAAGCGCACCTTCCGATCATATCCAGCCGCAACCAGGAAAACCCGTAACTGCTCCGTCCCGTCATTCGTGTGATACGTATCACACCCAGCAACCATAGCCCTCGGACTCCTATCCACCCCTGAACTACCCGCAGACCCCGTCGAATCCAACGAGGACCCCTTAGCATTCCCATTCCTAGTATACATCTCCAACATCATCGGCGGCTCCTGCTCCTCATCAACCCTCACCGCCCTATACTCCCACGACTCCCTCCCGTTCAACACCTTCATCACCTCCAAACACCTATCATCGGCCATATTCCACAGCGTGATTTCATCGTCACCTGTTCCGCCAGCGACATATACAGAAGACTGATACTTCTCCTTGTTTCTTTCGGGATGCTGTGTGATGCGGTGAATCGGGGCGGAACCGATACTCCATGCCTTCAAGCGGAGAAGGAAGCGTAGGTCCCAGACATCCAACACACCTCGCGAGGTACCGACAAGTAGCCACGCCCGCCTCCTGTCAATACAGAAACATGTGATGTTCCCATGCTGCGGTGGATTATCCAGCGTATACAACACCTCCATGCTCACAACATCCACCGCCAATATCCGACAACGATTCGTCGCAATAATGATAATGCTGCTCTGATCCTGCTGGAAGTGCTCGATCCAAACCGCATACTCCCCATCGTCGAGCATATGCTTCCTCAACACTCTTAGCTTCCCATACTGCGAAAGTCCAGTCTTCGGGTTGAAACCGTACTCAGCCCGCACGACGTCGATACTCCCATCATCTCCTGCACTTATGAAACAATGCGTGTTCTCCACCATACACAGTGCCTTAACCTTCACGTTATTCCCCTGCCGATGAGTACACCGCGCCCGATTGAGTACGTTCTTCTCCAACCGCGACGTATCCCAAACCTTCACCATCCCATCATCCGAAGCAGTAAGGAAGAACGCACTATCCGGCGCCACAACAACACGATTAACACCCCCCGTATGCTCCGTAAAATGCGCGATCAAATTCCCCACCAGTCGCCAAGGTTGCTCAGCCTTCGGCTTCCCATTCGGAGTCATAATAGGTGCTGGCCGCGATGGTCGCACAATGGTTGGGCCGAACTCGAGGGGTTGTTGGCTGTAGTGCTGTGTATAGATCGTGTCCAGAAGTCTGTAGACGTTATCGTTTTGCCCGCGGTAGGTATGCGATCCACGATGCACACCAGCCTTCTCAGATACCGGGGAACCGGTGTCCATCCGACTTACCGCCTCACTCAATGTCTTCATTGGCATGTTCACGCTTCCCATCACAGTCGCAGTTTGCATACCGGTCTCGGCAGGGGCCTTCGCTGCCTCCCGTCCCCTCGTCGACAAGCTGACCATACTCATCTTATGTTCCAAGGAATGCGTACTATGATGGTCACTGTCGAGATTCGACACGATTTGTTGTGCAGAGACCGGGACCAACGAGCTTCGTCGACTCCCAGCAACAGACGAGAAGTTCGGCGAAACGCCGCTCCGGGGTGAAGAAGCCAATGTAGACACCGAAGGGGAGTTCTTGACGATCCGTGGTGGTGTCCCGTTGCGGCCTTCAGGAATTTTGATGGCTTCCTTGGGTAAACTACCTCCAGCGACCAAACGAGGCGTATGCCATCGCGAGTTCGGTGCAGTCAAGGTAGCGCGGCTGCCTTGTCGTCTCATGGGAGTGTCCATGGCTTTGACAGCGCCCTTCAGAGCTTCCTCCACGGAACCCGGAATAGGCGTCACAGTGCTCGGCCTCGTATCTACCACCCTCGGACTCGTTGTTCCACTTGGATCGAGGTCAAAAAAGACGGTATTAGGGGTCATTCCAAGTTCCTTGACCATGACGACACCCCGCTTTGACGAAGAAGCACCATCGGCTTTCGACCGAGGCATTCTCCCAACATTCGCGATGCGCCACAGATACTCCCGCAGTACGCCCAGCTTCCATTCATCCTCTCCAGCAGGCCCAGAACCGAGTTTCAAGATGCGCGCAAGCCACTGCTCATCCTCCTCAGACTTTGCGATCTTCTCAGTGAGGTCGAGCGCACCCACTGCACTCCCTCTCCTAGAATACCCAGGTCCATTCGTTCCGCCATTCCTCAACGTGCCAAATGGATTGCCGGCGCCAAAGATCTTCTGCTCACGTGCGCTTTTCCAGAATTGTGTCCGGTCCGCTCTCGATGCCCATGCCAGAGCTCCGTCAAATAACGTCCTGCTCAATGGCTTCTTTAGGTTTTCGAGCACGGTGACTTTCTCGACCCTCCCAATGTCATTCCGCAGGAAGGGCCGCACGATGGGATACAGCATGCAATAGACATCCGCCACATCCATCCACCTGGCACATGCCGCCGTAAAGCTCGCCGATTTGACACGTATCCACGGATTCGGATGCACCGTAAACCGCACAACAATCTTCGCAAGATCACACATCGAAGTCTTCCTCAACAACCCCAATTCAGTCACCCTCACCAGACTCGTGATAACTCTTTCGACCACAAACTCCTCCACATCACACAAGCTCTGCACCATCAGTGGCAAGATATACTCTTCCAACCCCCTTCCACCCAAGAACGTGCCCAAACTCACGATTGCGTCGAAGAACGCACAACGGAGCATCCAATCCCTGTCGTTAAGATACGTGATCAGATGGCTGAGCAAGACATCATTCACCATCTGTGGCCCGAAAAAGACACACAAACTTGGCATATCACTCAACAACGCCCTCCTCACACACGGCTCCGGATCCGCCAACAACGCCGCCAGATGCTCCCCAAATACCTCCCTCAACTCCTGTAACCCCTCATCATAACTCTGTACCTCTCTCTGCCCCTCCCCATCCATTATCACACTCTCCGAAATCGAGCTGCCCAATCCACCGATCTCCAGAAACCTCTTCGCACTACTGACCAAACTCCCCAGAACACCAGCATACGCCGCCCGCACCCCTGGTTCGCGATCCGCCACTACCCCTCTAAAAATCAGAATCAGATACTCCATGAAAACCCCCCGATTCGCTTCACCCACAATCTGAACTCTCTCCAGCACCGCCGCAACCGTGCGTAAAGCGGCGATCCGGACTATTGGGACTTTATCGTAGATGAGAGAACACGCATAGGGGATACTTCGGTCCATGATGGATTCGGAGGTGAGATAGGGGGAGAGGGCGATGACGAGGTCGAGGGTGTGGAGGCGTGGTGGAGGGTTGGATGTATTCCGGAGACTTGAGGTGAGCAATGTTAGGAAGAGCAGAGCCCCAGTGTCTGGTGGGAGCGATCTTGGTGCTGGCAGTGGTGTTGGCGGGTAGTTGGGAATGCTCAGATGTACCGGCAACGGTGTCGTCCGCGGTCTTGACACGACGTCACCTCCCGCATTCATTCCCGCACTCGGTCCAAACCCCAAAAAGAACGAGATCTTGTCGAAATCATGCCATATCCGCTCAATCCTCTCATCCGCCTCCTTCTCCCATAACCCATCCTCCCCTGCATCTCCCTCAACCGAAGCCAACTTCCCACCCCTCCCAGCTCCAGCCTCGGTGATACTCGCCAAATACCTATGCAAAAAGTTCCCAAAGTAATCCGGGAAAGCGCGGTTCGTCCACTGCTCCAAATACTCCGCTGCGCTCAACCTCTTGCTCGGGTCCACATTAATCATATCCTTGACCAAACTCCGAATATGCGGATCGTCGATTTTGTCGATATAGTTCGGTATGGGATCATACTCCCCCTTCCGATACGCAAAGAGCTGGGAAAGCGTGAAGAGCGGCGTACCCTCCAAGAACATCTCCGCAATAACACACCCGACACTAAAGACATCCATCGCATCCGTCACTCCTACCCCCTCCTTATTCTGCGCCTTCACCTCATCAGCCGGCACGAATCGTTCAGGCGCGATGTAGCATACTCTCCTCCCACCCGTATCGAAATAAAATCCAAAATCGGCGGGGTTGTCGGAGGGAAGGTATGTCGGTTTATAAATCGTGCAGAAATCAACAAGATACGCCCAATTCCACGTTGTCACACAGACATTCTCCGTCTTGATATCACCGTGGTGAATCCCTTTCTCATGGCAATCCCGTAGCGCGCACAAAAGCTGGTAGGCTATCCACCTCTTCTCAATCGTTTCCAGGAAAGGACGAGTGGAGATACGGTCGTAAAGCGAGTTGAAAAAGAATTGTCGGATGAGGTACCCAGCGCGTTCCGTCTCCAACACATGCAAGAACGGATACGCATTAGGAACATCCAACAACGCCCTCTGCTCCCTCCTCAGCCGATCCGTAACACTCTTTAACGTCGTCGTACCTGTACCATTTCCAGTTCCCGAAGCTGGCACAGGCTTGATGAACACCTTTACGACAACCGGGCCACTCTTGTGCCGTGCGCGAACGGTTTTGAGAAAACGTGCGGAGGAGAGGGATTTTTCGTACGAGATTGAGCCGATCTCGGCGATGAAGGAGTCGAGGGAGGCGGTTGCGGAGGAGGGGGTTGTTGAGGAGAACGTTGCGCCCATGACGGTCGTACGCGTCGCGTTGGTTTACTGATAAATGTTATGATGTGATCGCTGTAGTTGATGCTTTCGATTCAGTCGTATGAAGTTGAACACATCCCTCCTCGAGGGTTTGGTGGTTTGTTTTGTCGTCGCCGTAGCTGGGTTGTACGAGTCTACGCCATCTTGCATGGGATATAGGCACACAGCAGGGTCAACATCGATAAGCATAAATGGGGATGATGAAGGTACTCGTTCTTTATCCCATATTTGTCTTGATTTATCTGCATCTACCTTGCCAAGCGGCTGGCGTTCTCTCCCGGGCTCCGTGTCTTCATGTTTCTCCACTCCAGCTCCATGACAGCACATACTCAGCCAAGACCACCTCCTTGTTCCTTGACATCCATACACTGTCTTTCTTTCCTACCAAACCTCATCCCGTGGTGCCATGTCACCACTCCTTAACCACCCCCTCATGCCACCACCCCCCAGTGACCCCCCCAACATCCCCCACCGCCAACCTAACCGGCAACTCCGCCCCCTCCTCCGCACTCTGCGTCGCATTCTCACCCGCCATATCCGTCCGACACCATCCCGGACAACAAGCATTAACCAAAACCTTATCCTCCTCCTTCCCCTTTCCTTTGCCCGCAAGCTGTACGTTCTGGAGGCGACGTGCGAGGACTTTGGTGTAGGCAGTCACCCCAATTTTAGATACAGCGTAAGCTTGTTTCGGCCACCCGCCTTCGAGACAGCGGTCTGCGCTGACGTCTGTTTGGAATTTCTTGAGGAGGGCCAATAATCCTTCTTCGGTGAGTGCCGGATCACGGAATGCTGCGCGGAGGGCGGGATCGCGGAGGCGGACGAGCATGCCGGAGCCGGAGGAAATATTTACGATTCGTGCTTCACGGCCAGTAGCTCGAAGAAGAGGTAGGAGAATGGTAGTGACGCGGATCGTGCCGTAGAAGTTGACAGCCAAGGTGCCCCGGACGACTTCCTCGTCAAACGCATCCCCCTTCCACGCAACGCCCGCGTTATTCACCAATACATCTACATACCCATGCGTCACCTGCAGAAACTTCTTGAATTCCTCACAGCTTTCTGTGGATGTGATGTCGAGTGCGTGGAATTTGATAATAGCGTGAGGGGATCGGAGGGTGAGGAGGGAGGTGTAGGTGGCGTGGCCGAGGGCGGGGTCGCGGGCTGTCAAGTAGATGATTCGAGTGGGTGCGCCGGGGGTATGGGGTTGAGTGAGAAGTTTCTTGACGATTGCGGCGCCGATGCCTTTGTTCTAGAGAGAAGATCAGTACTTCAACGGAAAAGAGGTCGCCTCGTGCTTCGCAAAGCAGAGGCGGGAACTGGGAGGAACGCACGGCACCGGTAACAACGATGACTTTCGGAGATGCGGGCATGATTCTAACGTTCTCAATGGCAATTGCGAGTTCGAGTTCGAGGACGGTACGATGTGCTTCAATCTCGAGGCCGCGGTTAAATAAGCTTATTCCGCGCACGGTCCGGATCCGCCAGAGCCGCTGAACATGCCGTCATTATCGGAATGGACAGGGTAGTCAAAGAGAGCGTTTTCTCATTGAACTTTCGATGAAACTTGGTAAATCCTGCGCAGTTTGCCATGTACAATCTCCATCAGGACTCACGCTTACCGGTATCGATATACGCTGTGCCTATCAACCCCCGCATTCTGAGTAGCGGCTGATACAGTCCCGACAAGAGACGCGCACGTAATCCACCACCAGCCCCTATAAGAAGGCCCCCTCCATCTCCATTGACCCATCATCTACGAACACGCAGCATTTATCCCCGAGAACATCGTCATCTGAACCTGGAAGAATTGTATAAGGAAGAGGATTAAGATGAAGATCTCTCTTTTGGCCACCGCTGCCGTCTTGGCCGGTGGTGTTCTCGCTCATGGTAGCGGGCATAAGCGTCCGGAGATTGGACATGGCATTCACCCGCCTCAAGCCGTGAGTCTCAGCTCTCCCGCACTATCCTCCTTCACCACTAACCCACTATATGCAGTCCTTCCACGCTTTGAGCACCAGCTCCCCCCTCCTCTCTTCCTTCGCCGCTCTGAACACCGAGACTGAACCCCTCGACGTAGCACGAGCTTTCCTCGCACACCAAGGCATCGACAAGAACGAGTACAAACTCGTTGATGATTGGTACACGGATCTCCACACGGGTGTCACGCACATGTATTTCCGCCAAGTCGTCGACGGAATCGAGGTTCTTAACGGAGACATCAACCTCAACATCATGGGTGACGGAACCATCTTGTCCTATGGGTCATCGTTCTACACCGGCGCCAAACCCCAAGGCGCGGGCCGTGGTTTGATGGGGAGTGTCCAGAAATTCTTCGGCTTGGAGGAGGATAAGGTCGTCAGTCCAACCACCGCCCTCCACGGCCTCATGTCCCATCTCCGTCTTCCCCTCACAGCCTCGAATGACATTACGATTACGCCGACTTCCACATTCTCCGGTTCTGAACCAATTTTCCACCTCGAGAATGTCCCAGGTGCCCTGAAGCCTGCAAAGGCGCATAGGGCGTATTACCAGACCGCGGTACAGAACCCGCGGACGGGGGTCTGGGAGTCGGGGTTGAAGTTGGTGTGGGCTGTCGAGGTCGATTTGGGTGATCACTGGGTTTCGTCCGCCGTGGATGCAGTGACAGGGAAGGAGGTATTGGGCGTCGTCGATTGGGTGTCTGACGCCTCCTACAACGTCTTCCCCCTCGGTACCAACGACCCAGAGGAGGGACCTAGGGTGTTGTTGAAGAATCCCCATGATTTGGTTGCCAGCCCGTTTGGGTGGCATGGAACGAGCGCCAACACGACGAGTCACGATACGACGGGAAACAATGTGTGGGCACAGGCGAATCCGAGTGGCGGGTATGAATGGAAGGAACTACCGCGCCCCAAATCAAAGAAATTGGACTTTGATTTCCGGTACAACGAGACAATGGAACCGAAATCCTACGTCGACGCCGCCGTCACCAACCTCTTCTACGTCAACAACGCCATCCACGACCTCTTCTACCGCTACGGCTTCACTGAAGCCGCAGGAAACTTCCAGACCGAGAATTTTGGCCGTGGAGGTCGGGGCGGGGATTGTGTCATTGCGAATGCGCAGGATGGGAGTGGGTACGATAACGCTAACTTTGCTACGCCGCCAGATGGACAGAATGGACGGATGAGGATGTATGTGTGGGATCAGACCAAGCCGTTCCGTGATGGGGATATGGAAAGTGGGATTGTTATCCACGAGTACTGTCACGGACTCTCGACCCGTCTTACGGGTGGACCTATGAACTCCAATTGTCTGGGATGGGGTGAAGCTGGCGGCATGGGCGAAGGTTGGGGAGACTTTTTCGCGACGGTGTTGAGGATGATGCATACCGACACCCACAAAGCCGAATTCGGAATGGGCGAGTACGCGAATGGCGGAGAGGGCATCAGGAATTATATGTATTCACGCTCAAAGGAGCACAACAAGGATACATACGCGAGTTGTGATAAACCGGGGTATTGGGGCGTCCATGCCAAGGGCGAGGTCTGGGCTGAGATGTTGTACGAGGTTTTGTGGAATTTGGTTGACGAGCATGGATTTTCTCCATACCTCTTGCCTCCCGTTGACCACAACACTACCGATATGAGGGAGGGAGCTGTCGGGACTCCGTTCTCCGTTGAGGGCAAGAACAAGAAACTCCCCAACGCCGAGGCATTCTTCCACCCCAACACAACAATCCCAGCACACGGAAACACCCTCGCCCTCCAACTCGTCATCGACGGTCTCAAACTCCAGCCCTGTCGTCCCTCGTTCGCTGAAGCGCGTGACGCGATCATCGCGGCTGATCTCGCACTTACCGGAGGAGAGAATAAGTGTGCCATTTGGAAGGGGTTTGCGAAGAGGGGGTTGGGAGTCGGTGCGAAGTTGGTTGGGGGAACGCCGTGGGGTGGAGGGGTTAGGGAAGAGAGTCGGGATGTGCCGGGGGGGTGTGAGAGGAAGAAGGGTGGAAAGGGTGGGAAGGGAAAGAAGGGAGGGAAGAAGGAGGAGATGAAGTAGACTGATACTTTCCAGGGATAGTATCGATGCGGATTACAGGGTGATTCGGCTTTATATGGGGTTCGGTATGTGGGGCGGTTCATGAGGTGTCTTTTGTTTGTCATGGCTTAGTTTGGTTTTATTGGTGGTTCTATATGGCTTTGGTGCAATTCATTTGCTTAACGATACTGGCTGCACATCTTTCCTATACGTTTCCCAATCGGGCTTTTTCGTCGTTACAGGGGGGAAACGTATGTAACCCCACACCTCCACGCCATGACCGCCCTCAAGGCCTTGACAAATGACTTGACGAAGCTATGCAAAAGCAGAAAGATCGTCTCTAACTTGGTTGATGGTTCGGATGATGGTCGGTCCTGTTGTGTCTACACAGACTAAGCTTCTGCTGAACAGGACTTCTACCCGTCCTTCTTGGGCTCAGGGTAGCATATCTGGTGGATTGTATGGATATGGATGAACAGGTGGCGGTGAAGATCGTTGCTGTGCTGAGAAAAGTGCGTGGTTTTCTTCTTCGCATCGTCGTTCGTTGACAGAAGCTGACAAGTGACGCGTACAGCACTCTGGAAATGAGAGCATTATGGCTCTGGTACTGAGTGCGGGTGATAGGTATATGGATCAGACGTTCATCGTGAATGAGAGTATATACAGAACTGAGTACGGAGACGATGGATATGTGTCGCCGATATTGGCTACGTTACCGGCGTTGTACCGTGTAGAAGGTGTCGCAAAGGATTATCTGCTGCGACGGATGAGTGCGGCATTGAATACCTGCCTTGCTACTGCTAACATGGACGGGTCCTCTGTGGCTGTCCATCCGCTGGAAAAGTCATCGCAAGACCCTCAGCCGCCAGTGCCGGAGCTATGTACAGAAGGAGAACGGGCATGCTCTGCCCCTGTGCCTTCCGTTGCCATCGCGGGCTGGCTACTTGGATATCCAGTCATTTATTGGCCTACAGAGGGTGAATCTAGTGCTTTAGTACTGTCAGGTGCACAGCTCCGTGTCTGGCACGTCGGGGTGCGGAAGCGTGGGGAAGAAAGTGTGGCCATGCAATGGTCGTGTCCCGAGTGGTTGCACACCGCTACTGAAGCTGGTCATGATTCAACACGTCTTGTCGTATGGGAAGAGTTGGATAGGAGGCATACGGAGATTGGCGAGAGATGGCGACGAAAGATAGGGGAGTTGGAGAATGGGTGTTGGGAGCTGAGAGTACTTGAAGAGTGGACTGGACGGAATGGAAGAGGAGAAGAAGGTGTGATATTGGGTAATGAGAACCGGGTCCAGTATGGTATCAATTTATAGCGCTTCCATCATGGTGATTATGTCCTGCTCGTGTACTCTCATACGTGTGCCGTCGCGGCATGCTCCCCCGACGACGGCGGTGGTGGCAGCGCTCTTATCCGTGTCTGCTCATGCACCCCATTCCTACACACCTCCGGCTCCCTCAACTTCCACTCCTTAATCTGCCCCTCGTGCAGTAACCTCGCCAACTCAATCTGCTGATCCTTATTCAGACCTTGTGGCCTCCTCCTCGCTTCAGCCAAATTCCGTGCAGCCTCCATATGGGCTTTATCCGCCCCAAGCCTTAATACTTCGGACGTGCTGCCAACTATGTACAGCTGAAATCCCGTGAATATGAAAACAATAAGTACAATGAAAGCGGCGAAATTCCCGTGAGACATATAGACGGGGTCCTTCTGCAGCTTCTCTTCGGGATAGTAATGTTCCCAAGCCGCAGCACCCATGCCATTTGATCTTTTGTGCTTGATCTCGCTCTTCCATGCACCCATGAAACTTGGGTTATAATCCGGCTGTGCATACCCCCGGTTCATCTTCTTCTCGGGACTGTGCCAGCCGAAGCCGTATGCGTCGTAGCTCCGCCGTTTGCTTGGCGATGAGAGGATTTTGTAGGCTTCCTGGAGCATGTGGAATTGATTTGAGCTGCCTCCGCGGTCGGGATGGTGTTGTAGGACGAGTACGCGGTAACGTGTCTTGATGTCGGCTGGGGTTGAAGTTTGGGTAAGATGGAAGATATCGTATGGCTTGAGAAGAAAGTTAGTAAGTGTTTTCACGAAACCACAGTGGCATCACGTACATCGGGATTTGGCTTCGTTGGCCATGCCAGATCATCAGGGACAGTCGAAGCCCATCGCTTGTGATACACGATCCCGTACGGCTGTTGTAATGACCGAACCTCAAAGAACGACCTTCTCAGTGCCCTCAGGGAGGTATACACCCGATTCATGGTATCCTGTCCTCCGATGAAGACGAGGGAGATACCTTGCGGGAAGTGTTGATATCGATACGGAATTGCCGATCTATTTCCCAATTTGGCATGTCTTCGTTACAGGCAATTTTGACGTACTCTACCATAACGCGACAACAAAAATAAACCCTTCCGACCATGCCCAAGAGAACGAGAAAACAGCCCGAGGAGGAAGTCCCTGCTCAGGAGTCTGATGTTGAGAAGGATGACTCTGATGTGGAGGATTCTGACATCGATGAGATCAATGTCGACTTCGAGTACTTTGATCCGCAGCCCATCGACTTTCATGCGTTGAAGAACCTGTGTAATCAGCTCTTCGGGCCGGACAAGATTCATTTCAACACGTCTGAGCTGTCAGACCTGATCCTGAGTCAACCTCTGTTGGGAAGCACAGTCAAGGTCGACGGAAACGAGAGTGATCCATACGCGTTCCTCACAGTTCTCAACATGAACACTCACCAAGATAAGGACGTCATCAAGCAACTAAAGAAATACATCCTCGAGAAGTCTCGCTCCAACTCCGCCCTCCACGCGAAACTCGAAAAACTCCTCTCCCCAACCGCAAAAACCCACCTCGGCCTCGTCCTCTCCGAGCGCCTCATCAACATGCCTCCACAAATCGTTCCCCCGATGTACCGCATGCTCGTCGAAGAAATCGAGTGGGCTATCGAAGACAAAGAACCCTACCAATTCGACGCCTTCCTTGTCTTCTCTAAGACATACACCGAACTCGCATCCGGCCTCGTCTCAGACGAAGACGACGACGAAGAGGAGGAGGAGAAGCAGCCGAAAAAGAAGAACAAGATGGCGATGAAGAAGAAGAAGTCTAAGCAGCCGAGTAAGGAGAGTTTCTATTATCATATTGAGGATAAGTTGTTGCAGGAGATTGCGGGGCCGGAAGCGAGGGTTACCTTCCAGTATACGACGAAGCCCGGGGAGGAGTTGGACAGTTATGGTATCAGACCGCAGGGAGAGTTGATGTTGATCCCGAGGGAGGAGATGTTGAAGGCGGTGCCGGAGTTGGAGGGTGCATGCGTTTACTAAGCAGTGTGAGTTTGGTGGGGGAATGCATATCAATCGATCTCCTCGTCTGAAAACTACTCCATACGCTCTTACTATTTGATTGAATCTGTGACCTTCTTCAATAATTGCAAATTCCATCATTATGGAGAGCGTGCGAAAACCCCGGGTGCCTTCCCCAGTCCGCTTCACGTCGACTGCCACGACCACCAATCTGTTGCAGACAAAATCTGTCGCCAATATTACTTCCGCCTCACACCAGCCGAAACTCTCGTCACAGATGTCTCAGTGCTCGTTCACGTCACGGACCGGCTGGGAGTTTGTAAACTTTTCGATGGTGTCAAGGACAGCGAGAAATCCAAGCTGGACTTGCATGCGCTGAGGATCTTTGCTTCCTTCTGCAGTTTACAACATCTCGTTCATGAAAGCAAAGAAGAAGAGTCCCGTCGAACCCACATCACGAGTTTCCTCAAAATGGACGACTTCCTCGATCTCGACACATGCACCCCTGTGCTCATACTCTCATATCTCATCCTTGGACTCCTATTCCTTCTGACAATGGATACCGGGCTAGGGCTTGTTTCTGTACGGGTTTATTGCTCGCGAGATCCGGTGTTGCATTTGGATTGTGTGTGACGAAGCACTCTTTCATTCATCTCGATATCTTTAATTCCCTATCAATATACCCCTCATTCCCTTCCGGGCTCTAATACGGCCTAAACCTCCTCTTCTCCCTCATCTCCCTAACCCTCACTTTATCTTCCTCAAACTTCCTCCTCAACTCCATCATCTTCTCCCTCTTCTTCTCCCTCAACTGGAACCTATAGAAGTCCTGCAACTCCCCCTTCTTCTTCTTCTCCTCCGTCTTCTCCTTCAACTCATCCTCATCTGCGGCACGACCAGGGGCAGAGCGAGAGCCACGGGTGACGGTGACGAAACCGTCCTCGTCGGGTTCGGAACGCATGCGTTTTAGGGCTACTGCGCGCATATTTTCGCGGGATTCGAAGAGTTCGATGGCTTTGTCTGCGGTTGCTTGGAGGAGGGCGCGGGAGGGGTAGGACAGGGTGTGGTGGGCTTGGTAGCGGGCGAGGCCGAGGGGTGGTTGTCCTGGGTTGACATTCTTGCCCCATAGTGGTGGTGACTGGTGCAACTTCTCCGACACGAGTGCTGACAGAACTTTCTGTAGGCCGGAAGCCTCGAGGAATGTGATATGGGCTGTTGAGGCCGCAGGCAAGATCTTGCGGTCCCAGGAAGATGGGAATCCGGTGATCGCCAACGGTGTCGACGCCTCGGCTTCCCGCTTCCTCTTCTTTCCGGTCTGCGGCTCCTCTACTTCCTCCTCGATGACATCCTCAGAACTTACAACCCTCTGAACATCGATCGGTCCCGCAAACTTGACACTCTCGATCCTTCCCTGTCCTACGGGCACCAATGATCCAAACAGCGCTCTCAAATGTGCTTCGGTCGAGTCGATGGGGAGGTTCACGGCGAAGAGGACGCGGCCGTCCGTTTCGGTTGGTTCATCGAGTTTTGAGACATGTTCGCGAACGTAGAGGTAGTGCTTGGCGTCGCGGTTTGTGGATGTTGGCGTCAGGACGGGGAGGATTGAGTAACCGTTTACGGACGTCAATACTGAGGTCTTTACGACGGTGGAGGCTGCACCCTTGGTGGAGGATTTGCCGGACTTCTTGTGAGGCATGGTGAGGAGCGAGATATATAACAGGCGGGTGTGATGTGTCTGAACAGCGACAGTCAGTCATCCATTCCAATTGAACTAGCGGAGATAGTCCGGAAGAGCTCGGTGCGACACATCAGATGGTTGTCATAAATTAGGTAGCTGACTTTTTTTCAGCAACGCCAGAAGGCTCTTGCCAAATGCCGTGATCATCACACGTACCGCACCTGCTCCCTTCCTGGACAGGTCGCACAAATCAAAACTCACCTTGAATAAACAGCACCGTTTTCTTGGACGACTGCGACCTTCGAGTAGGCAAAGTTTCCGCTATCGATAGAACCGTGTGGCTAGTGTGGCGCAGACCTTGGTCATCATGCCTCGGAATATGGAAATATCGAAATATCGAAAAATTGAAAGACCATCGACGACTCCTACTTCTTCCATTTCTGCTCGGCTCCCGGTCCATTCATATAGCCAGATCATGTCTTTTCAGCGCCGCCGAGCCCCGATTCAGGTGTCCACAACCGCCCTACCATCCACTCCTTCCTCGAAGCTGGTTACATCTCGACCAAATCTGCCCTCCGGTGTTCGTCCATCTGCCCTTAATGGCACTCTAACGACCTCCACCGGCTGCCCCTCCCTCGATGCAGTCCTTAATGGCCTTGGTGGCCTTCCCCTCGGCTCCTCCCTCCTCGTACTCGAATCCGGTACCACAGACTTCTCGGGCTCCTTGGCGCGCAATTTCGCCGCCGAGGGCGTGTTACAGGGACATGGTGTTTGCTCTGTCGGTGTTGGTGAGGGGTGGGTCGGCGAGTTACCAGGGGAAGTCGGAGCAGATACGAGAGAGAAGAAGGAAATGAAGGAGAGGATGCAGATTGCGTGGAGATACAACAATCTGGGTGAGTTTGGAACTGGGATTAAAGAACGGGAACGGGTGCGGACGACGACTGCGGAGGATGGCGTTGCGGCGGTAGAAGAGGTGTATTGTCACTCGTACGATCTCACTAAACGGCTCTCGGTCCCGCCTTCCGCCGTGGGGAACATCACTCACACCGCACCCTCGACAACGCCGAAAACAAACCCTTACACACCCATCATCGCACACATCGCTAAACTGCTCTCCTCACCCACACCCACCCTCCACCGAGTCGTCATCCCGAATCTTCTCAATCCGACACGATACCCACCGAATGCTGCACGGTCAGAGTGGCTTCTGCGATTCTTCCATTCGCTGCGAGTACTGCTGCGAACCTACCCCTCCCGTCTTGTCGTCCTCCTAACCCTCCCCCTCGACCTGTACCCCCGCTCAACCGGCCTCATCCGATACATCGAACACTACGTCGACGCCGTCCTCGAACTCGCACCATTCCCGAAACCCCTCCCAACCTCCCCCGCAAACCCAGACGTTCCGCAAGGATTGGTGAGGGTACACAAAGCCCCCGCACAAGGCGCTGGAGGAGTTGGTGTGGGAGGGGATGGAGGTGATTTGGCGTTTAGGGTTACGAGGAAGAACTTTTATATTGAGGCGTTTAGTTTGCCGGTTATGGTTGAGGAGGAGAAGAGTGAGGAGCAGAAGGCGAGGAAGAAGGATATCGATTTTTGATCGGAGATGCGTATGAATGGGGAAGATGCAGTGGAGTAGTGGAAGGGACGGCTTGCCAGATTGACATTGGGTGATCGAGGATTGGAAAACATTTGGATGTCAGGGGATATAGCGGACACAAGCATATCAGGTTGGGTTGAGCAACGATATCATATTCGACTCACTTCGTATTGTTCAGACAGTCTCTCCTGCCTCATGCAGTAAAAGGGCAATCCCATATCGTACACCTCAAAAGATACTCTTCGTTCACTCACACATTCGTGAGCACAAGCTTACTTCTTCTCATCAGCAGCCTTCTCGGCAGTCTCAGCCGCCTTCTGTCCAGTCCCTCCAATCGCCCCATCACTCGTAAAGTGCTTCCCAATAACACCGTCCTTAGAAAACGGTCCACCAACCTGATCCGCCTTGCTTCCAATCTCGCCATCAGCCTCGAACTTTGAACCAATACTTCCATCCTTCTCGAAAGCTTTGGCGCCCTCCTTCACCTTCTCCGCCGCACCGGAGGAAGACGAGGAGGAGGAACCGGAGGGGTTAAGAGTCTTGGGCGACCCGGTGGCTGCTGAGAACGCGGACTTGATCTCATCTTTTGCGTTATGGAGGATGGACTTGGAGACCTCGCCAGTGTCGTTGACGCGGTGGGAGTTGTAGCGGATTGCCTGGCGGCGGGCGGCTGCCAATTGGAGGGGAGTACGGCGGGTGATTGTACGGAGCATTGTGTTCTTGTTTAGATTGGGGTTGCGGTTTTATGGAGGATTGTGATCAAGGATGGAGCACGGGTCTTTATATAGGGAATAAGGGAGATCGTTGGGGAGCAGTCCATTACACCCGTTGACTGCGCGTGCGAGTACTCGATTCGCGATGCGTGACGTCATTTGAAATCGATATCGGTGAAGTCGAATTGTCGATGTTCATGAGTAGGAGTATTCCTTATAGGGGTTTTTAAGGAGGGAATGTCCTTTCTTTGTGTGTTGTCTTCATGTTCTTCCAATACACGATACTATCCCCGGCGCGGCCGTGGGGACGAAATCTTCAATAACGACAGCTGCTATGCTCATCCCATACTCATACATGCAACATCATCCAGAGAGTGCTGTCTGTTTACTCGAACGGACCCAAGCCGTCCCTTCCGAGCTTCTCTCCACCCTTCAAAATCTCTTCCGTCTTGGCCGCGGCAGCGTCAATAGTACCCCCAAGTTTTCCCTTGGACGTAAACTGCTTTCCAATCACTAAACCCAAAATAAGCCTCTGCTTCACGCAATTTTTCCACCTTTGCCGAATGCAAAGTGGAGTTATCTGGGTGATAGGTACATACCTCCGTCTTTCGAAAACGGCCCCCCGACCTTCTGCCCAACGCTACCCACACTTCCATCCGCCTCGAATTTCTGTCCAATAGACCCGGTAGACTTAAACGCGTTCACGGTCTTGCGAATATCATCTTTGAGGTCGTCGTAGATGCCGGGGTTTTCTTTGCTGGCGGGACGGGGCGTGGAGGAGAAGGGACGAACAAGAACGGGGAGCCTGGTGGAGCAGAGCGTCGTACGGAGCATGATGTTCGTATATGATCGTTCACAGGTTCAAGAAAGTTCTGGGTTAGGGTGAGGTCGACAGGTGGGGTTTATATATTCAGTCATGACGTGATCACATGTCCTACGACTCGTCAACTCTAATCTGAGATTCACATGGAGGAGTCCTGTCGACAGACGTTCCCGCGACACATGACTCAAGACATCAAGAAGGGGTTGGGGTGTGAGTGATAGGTGCGCAGGATCATTCAGCCGAGGACGGTCCGGGTCAGTGCCGTGTCGTGCGGTCGAACGTAACTCTAGATGTCACGGTTCGACCAGCACTTGAGGTAGCTGTAGTGGAAGAAAGACTCCTCATAGCAGGCATACAGAGTGAATACATAATACTTCTAGACGTGTAGCATCTGTCCTAACCTCGATGAACCGGGGTTGCCGCATTAGTATATCTACGTTACTCCCGAGACCGCGTTTGTCAGCAGTGACGTCCTACACGTCCGTCGAACCCTCCGCCCTCCTCGGTCCCTCCCTCCCAAAATCCTCATGTCAAGAATGTCAAACCTAACGAGCCTGAAAAGTACCATCAAGCTCAACTCGGGCCACTCAATCCCCTGCCTCCACCTCGGCGTCTACGAAGTCTCCTCCCGGGACACCTACACCTCCGTCTCGAGCGCCCTAAACCTCGGTTACCGCGCCATTGACTCCGCCGAATGGTACGGTAATGAAGCCGCTGCCGGCCGTGCGATCCGAGACTTCTGTGACAAGACCGGGACCAAGAGGGAGGAGGTGTGGTTTACGACAAAGTTGAAGTCGAACAGTGGGTATGAGGCTACGAAACGGGCTATCAAGCGGAGTTTGCAGGAATGTGGACTCGGATACATCGACCTGTATCTCATTCACTCTCCCTATGGGGGGAAGAAACAGCGTTTGGAGAGTTGGAAAGCGATGGAGGAGGCGGTGGGGGAGGGAGTGATCCGCTCTATCGGCGTCTCGAACTACGGCGTCTCCCACCTCCGCGAGCTACTGGCCATGAAACCACAGATCCCACCCGGCATCAACCAAATCGAAGTACACCCATTCAACACCCGCGTCGACATTACCTCCTTCTGCGCTCAACACGGCATTGTCATCCAAGCCTATGCCCCACTAGCCAAGGCAATGCGGTTCAGTCACCCGGTGCTGAAGACGATCGCGAGCAAGGTTGGAAAAACGCCCGCACAGGTCTTGGTGAGGTGGAGTTTGGAGAAGGGGTATGTGCCGCTGCCGAAAAGCGTACGTGAGGCGAGGATGAAGGAGAATGCGGATGTGTTTGGGTGGGGGTTGGAAGAGGAAGATGTCAAGGCGTTGGATGGGTGTGATGAGTATTTGGTTACGGATTGGGATCCGACGAATGCTGATTAGGATACTTGACCTTTTTGGTAGGCTACGGGCTATAGCTATGTTATGTAACCGAAGACGATTTTCTCCCTCCTCCTCCTTCTCACTCGAACTTCACCCTCATGTACGCGAACGATTTCGGAAAACTCCACGCATACGTACGCATGGAAGGAATGTAAAGACGGAGGTGTGAATGAGACGAAAAAACATAACGAAATGACATTACTCAGATACTCCATCGCATCTTCTTCTTCGGGGACCCTCGGCCATAAATAAGACAGGCGACTTTTTGAGGTGTCCAGATGCTTCAACAAACAATAACGAAAAATCAAAGTGCTCAAAGACAAACAAAACCAAAGACTCATGCCCACGTAACTCGTGTAAATGGTGCACAGAACTTCACTCATCATGCGCAAATGACAAGCGAAGCCCTACACTGCCATCCATACGTATCTCTTCTTATACGTTCAACTGATCCGCATCCAACCCCATGGAGTTCAAGAACATATTCACCTTTGCAATCTCCCCAGCCCCAACATCAACCGGCAACTTCTTCGCCGCAATAACCGTATCGAGCACCTTATCCCTGACCTCCGTAACAAGCACATGCTGCTGCTCCATCGAAGCACCAACCGCAATCGAGGCCAACCATTGCCAGACATAGACGTCGTCAACGAGTCCGTGAGCCTGAGGGAAGGCAAGCGAGAAATTGCCCTGCAGACGTGCGAAGAGAGCGTTGAAGATGAGGGACCACTGGGAGAGTTCGGCGTCGGCGGGTGGGGCCTCGGGATTTTGGCGGAGGGACTCGGCGCGGGAGGTGAGCATGGTCAAGAACGCAAGACCGACCTTTGAGCGGGAGATGTAGACAACATCCACGCGCTCGAGAAGGATTCCGAGGAGTCCGGTGACTATGCGGAGGGGTGCTTCGTTGATGTAGCCGAGGAGTTGTGGCATGACAGTACCCATGAAGATATCGACTTCCTCGCGAACGGAGGAAGTAGGTACCGCTACGGCGTTCTTTACGACGTCGAGGGTGTTGAGCTGTGCGACGATCATGGTCAAGATCGTCATACGCTGCTCGGAGTTGATGATTCTGAACACACGAGGGATAGATTTCTTTCCCTTGGTGTAAGACAAGTAGGAGATGAATGGGTGAACGGGCTGCGCGACCGGATCAATGGGATCCATAACACGGAGCTTGTTCCACAATTGCTGGATTAACTCATCATGCTTGCCTTGCCACGCCGCGAATGCCTCCTCGTCTTCGGGGTTGGGCTGCTTCCTCTGCCTCTCCTCCAACTCCAAAAGAAGGTCAAACACGTTCTCGATAGAACGAAGTGTGTTCCTATGACCCTCCTTACTCAACGCCGGCGCAGTCTTCGCGTCTTTGCCAAGGGAGTCGGTACTGATATTCTTGGAGACAGACAACAATTGCTTCGGCGTACGGACAGAGGAAGCGACAATCTTCCCGAGCGTACCCTGGAGGGAACTGCTGTTCTTCCTCTGTGCCTGCTTTTGCTTAGCAGCGGCAACGAGACGCTGAACTTGGTTCTGCATCCTCATGAGGGGATTCTCGCCACGACGACCACGGCGCATCTGGCCCTGCTGGTGCAAGTACGTCTGAGCAAGACCGCCCAAGCCCTCTTCGGGGCCTTTGCGGCCACCGTTGATGGTAGACCAGACCTGGTAGTAGAAGTCCTCAGCGTAAGGGTCCTCGGAAGTACCAACCAATGCGGCAATTTGAATACGGTTGATGAACGCCTTGTCAGAGGCGGTCATGAGTCCGTTGTGGCGAGCCATCGTCGCGATCTTCTGAGCGCGGCGCATGCGCTTCTGGTCCTCGACGAAACGCTGTTGCTGCTCTTCGGCCATGATTTGGGGAAGGCCGCCCGGTGGAGGGAAACCCAGCATAGATTGATGAGGCTCCTGTTGAGGGGTATCCTGGGGTTGCTGCTGGATCTGCTGAGGCTGCTGAGGAGGCTGCTGAGGAGGCTGCTGATGTTGATGAACAGGCGGCTGCATCTGCTGAGGAGGTCTCATGGGAGACATACCGGGAGGCAACATACCAGGTGGGGGAGGTCCCATGGGGAATCCTTGCTGCTGGTGCTGAGGAGGGAACTGTCCAGGTGGTGGCATGCCCATCTGCATCTGCGGGTGCTGCATATGAGGGGACATACCAGGAGGGAGCATACCCGGTGGAGGAAGGCCACCACGGAACTGCGGCTGAGGCTCATGGTGCTGCATGAACTGTTGCTGCTGCTGCTGCTGATGGAGCATCAGTCCAGGCGCAGGAGCAGGGCTCGGCTGAGCACCACCTCCCAAGAGGATCTGAGCTTCGACTTCCTCGAGACTCATGAACTTCTTCGCGGGCGTCCCCGCAGAGGGCTTAACAGCATCACCCCAAAGATCAACCGAAGGAGCAATCGTCCTCGGGACCTGAGCCTGACGCGGACGGCTAGGGAATTGCGCTTCCCAAACCGACGCTGTGGGTCTCAGATCAGGGACAGAGCCGGCGAGCGGCGCCTGAGCTTCGCGAGAGATCTGTTGAAGCGGAGCTTGAGCAGGTTGACGACGCGAAAAGGTGACCTGCTCGTCGTCGATGGCGTCGGCGACGTCAGCAGTTTGTCCAGAGAAATCGAAGTCCTTCCCGATGTCGCCGGCGCTGCCACCGAAGGTATCCGCGTTGAATACATCGCCCGCCTCGTCGAGCTCATCGCCTAGGCCATCATACGTCTCGTCGAAGTTGTAAGCTTCCTCCTCTTCCTCGTGGCCACCAAGGGCACCAAAGGCGTCCTGCGAGGCGAATTGCGCTCCTGAGCGGCCACCCGGTGGGCCCGTCGTGTCGAAGCCAAAGAACGACATGCTATTTGACTCCTTCTTCTGAACTGCTTGGCTGATCGGCCGGTATTTCCTGTTGATCTGCCTTGTACAGGGTCGTCTCAGTCTATAGCCACTCGCTGCCCGATGTCATCCAGTGCACAGGCCTTCACTCTCCTCTATACCTAGGTACATGGAAGTAAGCTTAAACTTGTGAAATAATAATGTAGATAATTACAAGCTCTCTTCATATGCAATTCGAGCTCCTAATCAGGTCGAGAAGTCCCAACGTTGCGCCTAACGACCACTGAGCCCCACAGAACAACATAGTTCCGAAAGCATCGACCTCGAGGACCGGAAAGCAAGGCTTGGCAAGCTTTTCACGAAACGGTTCACTCCCGCTCCAGCTCACTTCGCAAGGTTCAAGCTTACTCTTTGCCCGGTGACCGATTTCTAATTGAACACCTGTCACCATCGCACCAGGTCTCGGTCCGTCGCCAGTGAAGAGTCGCCGGAGTATAAGTATCGCACCTCGCCAGGTTTCGTGTGTGATACCAATTCGCAATGCCAGCTGCTTCTACGTCGCGGATCATCCGTTACCTTCTGGTAGCGGGTGTTTTTATTGTTCTTTTGTATAAGGTTACCTCGTCTGGAACGAGTTATGACCCAACCGCGTGGACTGGACGAACTACGGGGCACAGTTATGAGAATGTGGGAAATGCGGTTGAGGAGGTGAAAGAGACCGTGGAAGAGAAAATCGAGGACTTTGGGATGAAGACACCTTTGCAGCCGCAGACGCCTGCTGAGCCTGCGGTGCAGAAACGTGCCAATGCTACGTTCGTCACCCTCGCTCGTAATGGCGATGTCTGGGAAATGGCCAAGTCTATCCGTGAGGTCGAGGACCGCTTCAACCACAGGTACAACTACCCATGGGTTTTCCTGAACGATGTTCCATTCTCTGAGGAGTTCATTACCGTGACCTCCGGATTGGCCAGTGGACCCGTACACTATGGCGTCATTGGCCACGAACACTGGAGTTTCCCTCCCTGGTTGGATGAGCAGAAGGCCGAGGCCGCCAGAAAGGACATGGAGGAGCGCAAGATCATCTACGGAGGAAGCAAGAGTTACAGACACATGTGCCGCTTCGAATCCGGGTTCTTCTACCGCCACGAGTTGATGCAGCAGTTTGAGTTCTACTGGCGTGTGGAGCCATCCATTGAGATGTTCTGCGACGTCGAGTATGACCCCTTCCTTTACATGAAGGAAAACAACAAGAAATACGCCTTCGCCATCTCTCTCTACGAATACCCCGATACCATCCCCACCCTCTGGGATGAAACCAAGAAATTCATCAAGGCAAAACCTGAGCTCGTTCCTAAGGATAACTCCATGCGCTTCATTTCCGACGACGACGGCGAAAGCTACAACCGCTGCCACTTTTGGTCCAACTTCGAAATCGCATCCATGGACCTCTGGCGTGGGGAGGGTTACTCTGCCTTCTTTGACCACCTCGAGAAAGCCGGTGGGTTCTTCTATGAGAGGTGGGGTGATGCGCCCGTTCACTCGATCGGTGCTGCGCTTTTCTTGAAGCCAGAGGAGATCCATTGGTTTGGGGATATGGGATACTACCATGTTCCGTTCACGCATTGTCCCATTGGTGATGAATTCAGGAAGAAGTGTCATTGTAATCCGAGGGATACATTTGATTTTAAGGGGTATTCGTGCACGAGGAAGTTTTTGGAGGTGCAGGGGACGGAGTTGCCGAAGGGTTGGGAAAAGTACAAGTAGGGCGTTTGCCTTGTGAGGCCTAGGGGCTGAGGTTGAAGGGAGGCAAGGGAATGTTACATCTGCATTGCTACCATCATTACCCCAATACACATTGTACGGAATAGATTAGTGTGTATGCTCAACGGCTACCCATGACATTCTATGAAACCTTCGTGCGAAGATAATTGCAACCCTTACACGTCTTCAAATGCATCATCGTCATCATCGCTGTCATCACTGTCTGTCTTTGGTGGCCTGATCACATCAGTCGTTGTTGGAACGGGCGCCGCACTCAGGGTAGCCATCGGCACGTCCTCGAATCCATCCTCATCCTCATCTTCGTCTTCTGCCTCCTCAGCAGCTGCAGCCGCAGCAGTCTTCTCCCGATCGGCAGCCAGAGCAGCATAGAATGCCGCAATCTCATCGTTAGCCTCGACCTCCTTGATATCAGCCTTCTTCTCCTCCGTACCAGCGGCAGGAACAGCCCCAGCAGCAGCCGTGCCAGCAACGTAGGATACGTCGGCTGCCGCTGGTTTCCCAGCGTAGGTGAGGTCTCCGCTGACAGTTGACTTGCTGTGCCATTCTGGCAAGGCATTGGCAACCGCTGCTGCCCGTCTCTTCTCCTCCTCTTCCTTGTTCGCAGCAGATAAACCGCCATCGACAGAGTAATCGATTGTGAATGTTGCCGCGGTGGTCGTCGATGTGGCACCGGTGACGGTTTTCGGGACTGCCTGGGAGGCCGGAAGAGACACAGTATCGGTAGCGGAGGTCGTTGATGGGAACGGCACAAGGCGCCTTTCGAGGAGAGATTCAAAGTCTGATTCAGGCACGTTGATCTCATCCACCAGTCGCAGTGCATCTCTGATTCTCTTCAGCTGCGCCATCAACCGGTTCATCCTCTCATGACTTGCTTTACTCTCTGCGCTCTCTGTATCCTCTGTCAAGACAGCTCCACAGTTATCACAAATAAAGTTTAACATGTCAGGACCCCACAATGACACCACCTCCAGCGGTCCAAATCTCTTCTTGCATTGAGGGCAGATGTATCCGTTGGTATCATAATCGTTCCTTGTAGTGGCTTCAACGGCTTTCACAAGCTTGTATACACGCCATTTGATAGCATCGATGGTCGGTCTAAGATCAATATAGTAGTAATTGCGGTTTATTGGACGTTGCTGGCCTTCCTTGATTTCTGGCCGCGTCACACTGGCATTCAATCAGCACACATTCGGGAGAACGTAGACGGACAAACGGACTGGTTCAGCAGCCGGTCTTCCCGCAGCTTTCCACAAATCTTGTGTACTTCTTTGTTATTCTTGCCGCCACTACCGTTCAGCATTAAACCAAGCTCATCATCCCGTAACCTGTTCATATTGTCAGCAACAACTCTTGCATGACAGGCGAACGGTTAACACACGCCAAGTGCTTCAGCAGAGCATCAATGACAATAATTTGCCGAGTATCATAGAAGCATCGTGTGACTGTCTGGATCAGATTCCTGACGGCTGGAGGTGTATCTTTCGGGTCCACGGCCATTCACAAGACGTTTCAACGGTAAACCGAAAGATTAGAATGAATGTGCCGAATACTGGACGCGTTGGCGCCTGGAAGATGTTGCGACTTGACGGTGAACGTTGTGAGGTACGATGTTACTATTTTTAGCACAACTACAAGGCGACGTCGCTGACCTCGCCGCCGCGAAATACTCGAACTCACATCGACTCAATAACCCCATCAAACCACCATGTCAACCGAAGACCAAGACAAATACGTAACTCTCATTTCCTCCGACGGCTTCTCCTACGTCATCAAGCGCTCCATCGCCATCGCGGCCTCGGGGACCTTGAAAAGCATGCTCGGCGAGGACTCTCGGTTTCGGGAGTCATCTGAAGGCCGCGTAACACTAGACACGATTGAGTACGTCCAAGTACACTCTGAGGATTTCAATATTTAACAGTGGGCTAATTCCTTTTGTGTACAGTGGACGACTATTGGAAAAGATCTGCGAATACATGCATTTCAGCGATAAGTGGCGGCATACGTCTGTGACTGGGGAGGATGTTCCGGAGTTTGATATTCCGCCGGAGATGGCGTTGGAGTTGCTTGTTGCTGCGGATTTCTTAGATTCATAGATCTTGATGGTATCAGTGGGGCCAAAACGGCAAACGGCATTTGGGGTTAGGCGTTATGATTCTTTTGGGGATATGGGTTGGTAGCGCATGAATCAATGCAAGCTCCGTTCGTATTATTATCTATCCGTTTTCTCTCTCGGGGTATAATGTTCCTTCCAAGCCCTTCGCTCTCTCCCGTCGTCCATGATTACCATTACCTCGACCGCCTAATTCATCGCCCTCATCGCCGCCTCAAACACCAAGAAAGTAGCAGCATTCACCGGCGCAGCCCTAACAACCGTCGGCCCAAACCCTCTCCAGAAACCACCCATCCCCTCCCCCTTCCAAGTCTTCCTCAAACAATCCCGTCCACTCAAATACTTCTTCGCTTCCCCAGCGAACCCATCGGTCTGGAGTCGAGATTTGATGACGTCGATCGGGTAGGAGGTGAACCACATTGCGTAGCCTGCGCCGGCACCGTAGAGACACAGACGGTAAGCGGGGATTTGGTCGCGGGTGATGGAGTTCTTGGACATGTCGGAATTGACCAAAGCCTCATACGCAAGGAAATACGCTCCCATTCCATGGCCTTCACGGATGAAAGTCGGTCCATACCCCTTGAAAATCCCACGAATTCCGTACGAGGAGTAGATCTTCTTGATACAGTCGATGGGACCGTTGTACAGTGCATTCGTCGCGGTCTGAGTTTGAAGACGGATACGGACGTGTTCGATGGGGCATGCGAGTGCAGAGTTGGCAATTCCGGCCGCGGCACCAGCGATGTAGAATTGTCCCCCACTCAGCCCTTCACCACCATTCCTCTCCCGAAACACGCGCTTCATATGCTCAAACACAGCAAACTGTACACTCACGCACAACCCAACCCCCACAAGCGGTGTAGCCGTACCCTTATAGAACCCACCAAACCCCTCAGCTTTGAACGTCTTTTGCACGCAGTCGATTGCGCCGGTGTAGAGGCCTCCTGTGCGGGGTTGGGTTTGGAGACGGACCTTGACGGTGTCGAAGGGTTGGCCGACGAGGACTTGGGCGATTCCGCCGCAGGTTCCGGCGAGGCAGTCTTTTAACGCACGGACGACTCCGCCATTGGAGTGTTCCTCGAATGCCGGCTCGGCGGACATGGTCGATTGGAAAAGAGAAGGACGGGGAGGAGGGGAGAGGTGCTCGTTGCTCGTTGCTCGGTACTTGTTGGAGCCCAGGGCCTCGCATGAAGATCTTGAGTCGAGGTCAACAACGTCACGTCGACAACCCCGCCAAATTCGTTCATTCAAATCGAAGGTTATAGACCTGCCTTACGCGATCAGTCGCAGTCATACTTCTTACGCTCTCACCAATATCCACAAGACCCGCTCCGACAATGCCAGCGCCAAAGGAGACGGCGGGAGAGACGAGTACGAGGAGATGGGTGATCCTCAGTTTCTGGGTACCGTATCTCGCCCCGGCCGTAAGAACAGCGAGGCTTACTTGAATACGCGTAGGCCGTAATTTTGCTCGGTATACCCATATGGTGGAAAACCACGGAGATATATCGAGCTACTTTACCGTTGGAGAGGATGCTGGCGTGGTCAGAGAGACGGGTTCGTAACAGGTCCCGACAAAAGCATTCAGAATGCGGGCTAATGATCTGGATACACAGGCGTGCGATATTATCCTTCCTGTTTCAATTCATGTTCAGTCTCCGGATCCAATATTGGCTCTCCCACGATTGTTGGAGAAGGTGGAGAAGAAGTTGAGGGAGAGGAATGATGTACCCGAGTACGATATCCAACTCAAGATCGCGGGAGACGAGAGCTCTGTGATCGGTACAGTGATCACGCTATCCCCCTCAGACGCCCTATCATCACCAAAATCGAGTTTCAGTTCTGAGGGAGTACTGACATTCGCATATCCCTCGTCTGCGCGGAATGAACTCCCTGATTACCTCTACGATGAGATAAAGTCCATATTCGCGAAGGAGAAGGCATATGCCAAAAACGTGCTATCCAAAGCCAAGGAGGATATCCAGAACGACAACGGATTTCGGCGCGTGATGGGGTATGCACCTACCTATCAGCTATCATTCAGCCTGATGAATGGTGGTGCGCACGATGGTGTGTCGCAATGGGCGATCGAGGAAGCTGTCGATTCGGTGTTTGGCGAGACTTTGGGGGAGTTGAGTGTCGTGTCCAACTTTAGCGTTCATTCGCAGATTCAGCATTATGCGAACCTGGGGTTTGAGCCGAGGAAGGCGGTGGATGGGGATGGGTACGAGTTACGGAGCGAAGAACTTTCGCAGTTCATTAATTCGGCGGAGTGGAGTCTTGGTGAGTTTCTCTTCGCCTTGGTTTGTGCTTTCATGCATTGACATGACACGGTTTAGCTACACCAATCTCGTCATATCCGACAATGAACTTCCTTCTCTATGTTCCGGAAAAGCTGTATCGGCCTTTGGTCATTCGAGACGGCGATGGCAAACCTGTACCCTCCAATTCATTCCTGATTCCGCAGTGGGGTGGGGTGGTTATCTACAACCCCCCAGTTGACTCAGCAAACAGCCTCAGTGAAGACGAACTCCGGGGAGCACTGTCTACGTTCCGGACCTACCTTCTCTCACTGCTCGGCATGCCTGTACTCTCAGGCGCGGGACCCAACAGGTGGTCTTACGATGGATTGGTACGGCAGCGTACCGCAGAGAACATCGTGTCTGCAGCAGCAACATTAGGATCATTGGCGCGTCTCGTTACGCAGCTCAAGCACATGTCAGTCCCCCAAGCCGTCCGAGATAGCGTGAACCTCGTTCTCTCCAACCTCGATAACGCTTGCGCCGCCTTACACCGCGGCAACGTACTTGAGGCATTCCCACATACCGTCGTTGCAAGGACAAACGCCGAAAAGGCATTCTTTGACCCCTCGATGGTTAGTATGCTATATTTCCCGGACGAACACAAGTATGCGATTTATATGCCGCTGTTTGGGCCGTTGGCGGTTCCGTTGATTTTGAGTGTGGTTAAGGAGTTGAGGACGTGGAGGGAAGGGAGGAAGCAATTGAAGGTTAAGGAGGAATAGCTTAGAAGGCGTTAGATATACCTGAAATACCCTCGTTGCTTGCTCTCCCCACGATTCCTCCCCGCATTCCGCGCAAGGCACCCGCTCAACCCGATCAATCCCCAACCATGATCCCTCGATCCAAACACATCCACCACATCTCCAAATCATTCCTCCATTTACACGCAAGGTCAATGTCCACCAAACGCGCAGTCCACCCCGTCTCCGCCTCCTCCTTCTCAAAAACCTCCTCCCTATACGACTCCGCACGGCCCTCCTACATCCCCGCCGCCGTCGACACACTCCTCACCAACCTCAATCTCACTCCGAATCCCAACACCGCTGAGAAGAGGAGGATCCTGGAGTTAGGCGCCGGAACGGGAAAGTTCACCAAACTCATCCAAGGGCGTGGATACCACATAACAGCCACCGAACCCGCTCCCGGGATGTTGGAGGTTCTGCGGCAAAACGTGACGGATAAGGATGTGAAAGTAGTTCAAGCCGACGCATACGACATCCCCCTTCCATCGGAGAGTGTGGACGCCGTTATAGTCGCTCAGGCATTTCACTGGTTCGCTGATCGCGACGCACTCCGAGAAATCCACCGTGTGCTCAAACCAAAGGGACGGCTCGGTTTGGTGTGGAATTATCACGACGTAGATGGATCCGTCGCCGGGCTGCAGCTGAATGAGGAAGAGAGGGAGAAAGTACAGGGGTGGTATCAAGAAATCGTGGGACTATTCACGAAATACGAGAATACCGCTCCACAATACCGTCACGGAACCTGGCTCCGCGCATTCGACACTTCATCCGGTGAAAAACAATTCTTCACCACACCCCTCGCCCACACACGAATCCCATATACCCTAACACCCACCCCAACACAACTCCTGAATCGGGTGAAGAGTATGTCTTACATCTCCACCCTCCCCGCCGAGAAGCAGGAGGAGTTGATGGCACAGATTATGGGTGTGTTATGGAGAGCGAAAGAGGCGGGGGTGCCGGGGTTGGAGGGGATGAGTGAGGATGGGGAGGGGGAGGGGGAGGGGGAGGGGGAGGGGGAGGGGGAGGGGGAGGGGGAGGGGGAGGGGAGGATTGTTACGAGGGAGAGGGTTGATGTTTATTGGACGGAGAGGATTGGTTGATACCCGTGATTGAATGGTTGTGATGATGGATTTTAGTATACCGAGATACCTATATATGCTCCCGTCAAAATAACGAAACTCCAAGATAACGCCATGTCCCTATGACAACAAACAATGCAATCTTCCCCTCCTTATCCTCTCCCTCTCCCATCAACTTAATGCCCCATCGACCAAACCCCAACAACACCATCCCTCCTCCCCTCAACAAGATACCCCTCCTTACACCTAACCCTCTCAATCGCACACTTCCCCTCCATCTCCATCTCCAACCCATCCCCCTGCGCCCCCGGCCCCACACTCCAATGTCTCCCCTCAGCCCTCTCATAAACCCTAACAACCCCCTCCCCAGTCCCGGCGACGATTCGACGCGCATCGACTCCCATCCCCAGGATCCCACGGTCGGATTCGTAGGCGTATGCGTCGACGATCGTTCCCATTCTCAGATCCCATGTCCGGATGGAGCGGTCCAGGGATCCGGTGACGACGTGTACGTCGTCGAATTGGAGTGTGGTGATGGGTCCCGTATGACCAATCAGAGTACGCGCCACTTGACCAGAGCGGAGATCCCACAGTCTGACCTGGCCATCGAGTGTTCCGGACGCCATGGCTGCCTCGAAACACTGGAGGGCGCCGACGAATGGGGTAGAGGGTGTTGTCCATGGGTCTGAGGACGAAGAGGTGAGGGAGGACATGGAGTTTGAGGAGGATGCGACGGCCCAGAGGATATCGAGGGTTTGGACTACGCGCCCGGTTGTGAGATCCCATTGCCGGAGAGTCTTGTCCGCAGATCCCGAAACGAGGGTGTTTCCGTGGAAATGGAGGGCGGTGACTTCGCCGACATGCGAGTCGAGTGTGTACACACAACAATCCTCAGGCTCCTTCCAATCCGAAGCAGAAGTTCGCTGCAAGCTTCCCTCCGTCGCAGTCTCCGAGATATCGTCCCCGACATGCTCGTAATCATCATCATCCCGATCAACGAGTTTCCCAAGCGGCGATAACCCCAACCCCATCCCATACGTCTCCGACCGACTCAAATCCCAAATCCTGATTGTAGCGTCCATACTCCCCGTCGCAACCACCGTATCCTCAATCTGCAAACACCGGACACTAGCCGCATGACCCTCCAACAACCCCTTACACCTCCCCGTCCCCAAATCCCAAACACGTACGGTATCGTCCATACTCGCCGTCACCATCGTCCCGAAAGGCATGTCAAAGTCGAGAGCGGTGATGGAGTCTCCGTGGGTTTGGACCGTGCGGATGTTTGCGCCGGGGGTCATGAGTTCGTGTTGGATTCGCATGGATTTTCGGCGGTTCGTTGCGCGGCGGCGGCGGGCTGCGCGGATTTCCGAGGTGGATTTTTGCATGCGGCCGTATATGCTCTCTGATAATCCTGGTTCTGCGGAGCCCAGGATGGGGGTTGCGGGCATCGTTGGGCTACTCGCGATCGCTGGTGGGATACCTGCTTCGGACTCCAGCGCTACCAGTTCGGTTTCCTCGTTTAGATCTCCCAGTTTGGTGTCCAGTTCCTCCAGTTCTCGGTTTAGTTCTTCTTGTTGTTGTTCCAGTCCACCCATTCTTTCTACTACTGTGTGCCGTAAGGACTGTAAATTCTGAATCTTGATGTCGAGTTCGCGGATTTCGGCAATGGCGAGAGATTTGCGGATAGATAGTAGGTCGTGCTCTCGTTGGATATGTTTTCGTTCCCGGTCCAGTTTCTTCGTTGCATCCGCTGGATCTGTGACATCGTAAGTACACCTTCAATTTGTCAATTGCAATTCCACAAACCTGAAAAAACCCCATTCTCCCCCAACGCCAACGCTTTCCAACTTCTCGCCTTATGCCTTCTCCTCCCGTCGGGCAAACTCGCCCGAAACCCATCCATAAGACTAACCCCACCCCCGTCCCCCTCCTCCGTCCCCTCCGGAATATCACTCAACACCTCATCTGGCAAATACGTAACCGCCCGAAACTGCATCTCACTGGAATCAATCCGACTCCGAATTAACTCGCTCGGACTCGCTGCGCTCAACATCCGTGCACGTAGTTTGGGCCGCGTGAGGAATTGTGGGGCGATTGCGTTTAATGAGGTCGTTGTTGGGTTTGGGAGGGTGCGGAGGGGGGAGAGGAGGGTTGAGGTTACGGTTTGGGTTAGTTGTTTGAGAGGGGAGGGAGCGACGTCTGGGTTGCTGTTGTTGCGTTTTGAACACCACCAGAAACGGCACCAATGACGTGACCAGTAGGTCCAACAACAGCCCGAATCCTCTCAATCTCCTTTCCGATGAACTCCTCCATGGTCCAGTGTTGACGCGCCTTACAGATGCCCACGGCAAAGTTCTTGAAGATCTCGGATCCGCGGGGGGTGTGGGTGACCTCAGGGTGGAACTGAATACCCCAAATCGGCTTGCTCTCGTGCGCGATCGCACAGAATGGTGCGTTGGCCGAGGAAGCGATGGTGATGTATGAAGGAGGGAGAGCGGAGAGCTTGTCACCGTGAGACATCCACACCTCAAACTCGTCATCGAGACCGGCGAAGAGACGGTCCGCGGCCTCGTTGGAGTTGGATCTGTCGGCCTTGACCATCGCGTGCCCAAATTCACGCTTCTCACCCTTCGCGACGCCCTTTCCGTTATTCCACGCGATCTCCTGCAATCCGTAACAGATACCCAAAATGGGGACACCGAGCTCGAACACCGCGGGGTCGACGTGCGGTGCGCCATCAGCGTACACGGAGTATGGACCACCAGAGAGAATGACACCAGTAGGCTTCCACGACAACTCGGCGATCTTCTGGGTACAGGGGAGCATCTCAGCGTAGACGTTCAGTTCGCGGAGACGGCGGGTGATGAGGTGGGAGTATTGGGAGCCGAAGTCGAGGATGAGGATTGTGTCGAACATCTGGTGAACCTCCTCGGGTCCGGAACCGACGGTGGGGACGCCTTCCTTGGGCATGGACATTTTGGACAGAGTAGGAAGGGAAGGGATGGGATGTTGTCGGAGGATGTTTGGCATACGATATCGATACCCTGATCCCTCGAAAAAAGTTGCTGCACTAGCCACACCCCGCGGAGTCGGCCTCGGTCAAGATCCAGGGAACGAGTTTTAAATGTGTTGTTTCGTTTCATAGAACTTATCCACCGAGATCTACTGCTTTTCCTCGACATTCAGTGGGTACGCCCATGACTGCGGGGCTTCAGTGCGTATGCCGACTGCTGGTGTACGAACAAAGTCGCAACCCTGGACGACCGCCAATTCACCAGCATATACCCAGCATTCAATCAAGCATGCCGCGACTCCACTGTTGCTGCCAAGTTGATGCACGAGGCTATCGGACACCGCTTCCACGCCATCCTTGTCGATAACGGAGTCCTCCGCCTCAACGAGGCCGAGATCGTCCACGAGACTTTGACCAAAGGTCTCGGTATCGACCTCACCGTCATCGACGCATCCGAGGAGTTCCTCTCCAAGCTCAAGGGCGTCTCCGACCCCGAGAAGAAGCGCAAGATCATCGGAAACACCTTCATCGAAGTCTTTGAGCGCGAGGGCGACAAACTCGAGAAAGCCACCGAGCAATCCGGTGCCAAGATCGAGTTCTTGTTGCAAGGAACCCTCTACCCCGACGTCATCGAGTCCATCTCCTTCAAGGGTCCTTCCGCTACCATCAAGACCCACCACAATGTCGGCGGTCTCCTCGACGACATGAAGCTCAAGCTCATCGAGCCCCTTCGCGAGCTCTTCAAGGATGAGGTCCGTGCGCTCGGTCGCCTCATGGGTATCCCCGCCGACCTCGTCATGCGTCACCCCTTCCCCGGACCCGGTCTCGCAATCCGTATCTTGGGCGAAGTCACCCCCGAACAAATCGCAATCGCCCGCGCCGCCGATAACATCTTCATCCAAGAAATCCGCGCTCACGGGATCTATGACCGTATGTCCCAGGCTTTCGCTGCTCTCCTCCCTGTCCGTGCCGTCGGTGTCATGGGTGACCAGCGTACGTACGAGCAAGTCATCGCGCTCCGTGCTGTTGAGACCACTGATTTCATGACTGCGACGTGGTATGAGTTTGAGGCTAAGTTCTTGAAGGTTGTGAGTAGCAGGATTATCAATGAGGTTAGGGGTGTTAACAGGGTTGTTTACGATGTGTCTACGAAGCCTCCGGCTACTATTGAATGGGAGTAGACGAGCTTGAAAAGAGAGGGATTGGGAAGAAGGGAAAAGAGAGGACAGATGGATATGGATATGGATATCATACACAGGAACGACATAATTAGAAGAGCGTAGAAACGGAAATACGAGCGCTTGTTATCATTGATCTCCTCTCTCCCTTCAAATTTTGCAAGTCGTCGGGGTTGACTGCGCGATGCGATCATTCATGACATCACCGCCGACCCTAGGACCCTTGTGCGAAAACTCACCACCATATAAAGACCACCGACATTCCTCACCCATTCGATCCATCAACAATCTTAGTTTACTACAAAACACTACTACAACCAAAATGACGCTCAAGCCCGACACCCAAGAAGGAGTTTTCCACGTACGTCTCAACCATACTTCCTAGTGACCCCCTTCAGGTGGCTAATATCGCGTGTAACAGGAGGGCTCCAAGAACTCCCACCAGGCCAACGACCCCCAAGACTCCCGCTCCCTCGCTAACCGCGCAAACGCCGAGCGTAAGGAGGAGAAGGAGGAGGCCAAGCGGGAAGCTGCTGAGGCGGATAAGGCCGAGCAGCAGGAGAGGGAGGAGTTGGCGGAGATTAACAAGTAAATGGAAGCATGTGGTGCTGGATGCTACGTGCTGCGTGCTGAGGAGTGTATGAGTATTATTTGCATTGGGGTTTGCATTTTCAGATGAGATGAGGTGAAATGAATTCATATTTGTCGTCTCTATTTGAAGATGGGGTGACGGGCCTGAGCGTCCAGATGAGGCCTCATTTGTTCTCTCCATCCGTAATGTCTGAATTCGTACATCGCGGTGCTATCTTCGCCGCTTATCGTGTGAATCCATTCTGTTTTCAACTCATACCCATCCGTTCGAAGGTTGGGGTCCATCCACTTCTCGTCTGTCACCACCCCCGGTCATCACCGCCCACGTCCCCTCCCCCTCCCTCTTCCTTTCCCACCACCCCGCCCCCTTTTCGCTTCTTCGCCTCTTCTCGGGTACACAACCCCATCATCCCCAAAACTCAGATCCCCAATCCTCAAATAACTCACTACCCCACTATCCACAACAGCAAGCAACACACTCCTCCTCCCCTCCTTTAGCTTTTTCATTTGTGCCCCAACTCCAGCGTGTCCTTCTCCCTGTGGGGATGGGTGGAAGGGGATGGTTGAGAGGAGAGTGTTGATCTCGGAAAGGGAGGGGGTGTGTGTTGATCGTGAGCTGACGACACAGATACGGAAATTGGGGGGAGGGGGTTCGGAGCGTTTGAATTTTGTTGCGGGTTTCCAGATGTCGAAATGCACCCGCCACAGCGACGAATGAGTCGGCTCATTCACCAAGCTTTGCGAAGTCGATGTCGATGAGGGTTGGGAGGAGAAGGAGTGGTAGGGCACCAGGGAGAGGAGCTTGTATACGTCTGCATAGTGCCGGAATTTCCGGTCTGTTGAGATGATTGGGTTGTCTGCTGTTCGTACGGGCGGTTGTGAGGGTTTGAGTGCCGCTGCGAAAATCGAGCTGAACACGCCCCTCACCCACGGACTCCACAAACTCCTTCCCACCACCTCCTGCACAGGTTGCTCCTCACCCGGCGTCCCATCAAATGTCGCAGCCCGTCGTACAATATACCCACTCCTCTTCAGATTGGCATAAACTGCATAGACCTCCGCCTCCACGCGTGTCTTGGAGGAGCCGAGACATGCTGCGTAGATGCCCTGAAGAGACATTGGGATTCCGTATGGGTAAAAGACTTCAAGGGAGCCGCGTTCGAGCATGTAGATTGTTTCTTCGGGGAGGAGGTATCCCAAACTGGTCTTCTCCGCAGGCGAATCGGCGGTAGTCGTCGTCGTGTTGGGAGGAGCGGCAACACCGAGGTTCTTGAAATGTGGGCCTCTGAGTTTGTCAACGCGTGCGAGGCCGAGTTCTTCGAGCCAGGTACACTGACAACTCGTCTTTCCCGCAAACTTCCTTTCCACTTCCAAGGCGCTCCGCATTGCCTCCCTACTCTCATTCAACACTTTCTCCTGGCGATTTGTGCCATCTGGCTCGAAATTCTTCTCGCCACGGCGGGGGAGAGAGGTGGGGTCGGATTTGGAGGAGGTTAGGGAGGAGAGGAGGCGCCAGTCTTGGATTTCGTCGGCAAGGTCGGTGTCTTCGGGAGGTGCAAGGGTTGGATCGCCTTCGGGTTCTGGATCAGCCATTATGATGTGGTTGTTGCGGATTGACTAAGTCGTACTCGAATGGAGGGAGTTTAGCGCTGCGGTGTAACGAAGACTCGAGGAGGAGGTCAAAAAAGGAAATCGATTCGGATGTTTACGCTGAATACCTGACTTTTTAAGAAATTGTTCGTAAGGAGCGCCTCTTTGGCACAGTGGTACTGCGTCGCACTCGTAATGCGAAGATCGCTCGTTCGATTCGGGCAAGAGGCACTTTTTTGCTTTTTCCGGTTCAACCCCAGCCCATTTGCGATTCGTTGGGTCATTTGCACTCAATTAGTCTGTCTCATTTTTCTGCTATGATATACCCGTCACTCAATGGCTTGTCGTTGTGAGAAGACAACACCAGTTTCCCACCCTCCCCTCCTATGACGTCAAACATCTCGAGCACGCAAATAACCTCGACCCCTACACCATTGCCCCCACATGAACACCAGAACTCTGCGTTTCTTGTCTCGATCGCTTCTACTCTACCATACAACTCATCGTTCATTCACCACCACAGCAATAAAAATGTCCGCCCCCTCCCTCCCCCACCAAATCATCTCCTCCCTACGTTCCCTCCACCAACCCCTCCCCCTCGCAACAGCCGAATCCTGCACCGGCGGCCTCATCGCAAACGAACTAACCGATATTCCCGGGTCCTCCGAAGTCTTCCGCATCGGCGTTGTAGCGTACTCGGAAGAGGCGAAAGAGGGGGTGTTGGGGGTTGCACGGGAGACGATTAGGGAAAAGGGAGTTGTTAGTGAGGAGGTTGCTGTTGAGATGGTACGCGACTCCACCCTCTACATGTACTGCTCACAGGATATGAAGAGCTGATGTTGGATGCTTAGGCCAAAGGCGCACGACTACAAGCCCTCAAAACCCTCTCCGATTCAACACCAAACCTCGCCTACGGCATCTCAACAACCGGCGAACTCGGCCTCGGCTCCCAACAAGACACAGCTTGGCTCGCAATCGTTGGTCCCGAAGAATCACGCATAAGAACGAAATTATTGAAGGGCGACCAGATCAGATGGGATCGGAAGACGAATAAGTTGGTTACAGCGTATGAGGCGTTGGAGCTATTGAGAGAGCAGATTGAGGGGTGGAAGAAAGACTCAGATTAAGCATAGGGTATAAAGAGTTCTGCATGTAGCCCTTAAAGTTGTGACGACTAATATCATGAAGTACACTAACTCCATACTATCCATTCCATCCATACGAAACTCAGCAGCAACCCCTCCCTTACATTCTACAACCTCGCCTTCGGCCCCCCATCAGCAACCTCAATAGGCAACTCAACCCACCCCATAATCTCTGCCACCATCCTCCTCCTAACCCCCTCCATCTCCCTAACCCCACCCCCAAAATCATACCGTGCCCCCCGACTAAGCACCTCCGCAAACAAACAAGTAAACACCCCACAATCACTCCCATTCCTCTGCATCGGCCTCGACTCATCAGCATACTCCGCCCACGTCGAGGCATCGAGTTCCGGACATTCCGATTGGAGGTAAGACCGTATGAGGGAGAAGTAGTGCGCAGGATCGGTGTGGATCGAGTCCCAGCATTCGAGGCGTTTGTGGGCGAGGTTGATGGTTGCTAGCCACCAATGCGTGTTAGACACGTTTACCGGGACAACCACTAAATCCATTTCCTCGATCTTGACTTTTGCTTTCTTGGCCCAGCGGCGGACGGAGCTGTACCCTTTTTGTTCGAAGGATGTGAGGAAGAAGGTGTTGAAGATATGCACTTTCATGCCGAGGGAGCGTGAGCGTTCGTTGAGGAGTGCGATGTAGAAGTTGATGATTTCGTCGTTGAGCCACATGCGGGGTGAGAGAGTCTGTAAATCTCGGCCCTTGATCGGGATGTTGTTTTTCTCGGCAAAGACGTGGTTCGGGCGGTCTCTTGCGTCTCGGAAGAGTTCGCTGACTTTTTCGAGGATGTCGGGGGAGAGAGGGGCCGGTTTTCCGGTGGGACGGTACCCGCCGCGGGCTTTTTCTTCGCGCATCTTGGCGAGGTCGGCTTCTCGTTTTGCTTTTGCTTCGCGGTATTTGTCATATTCGTAGTGGCCTTCTTCGCTTCTGACTTGCTTCAGGAGCTCCAGTAGTTCTTGGAGACTGTCATTGTCCGGTTCGTCTCTCGGAATTGGTTGTTTTGGTGCCGGTACCTTCGCCTTTGGTGTTGGCGTGAACAGCCCATTCGACTCCATCTTTGTCGTACGATTCTTGATCGGTGTCGATGTTGGCGTCTCATCATCAATCTCAATCACCTCCACCGTCTTGGCGTCCCACACCTTGCTCTTCTCCGCCCTCTTCTTCGGCGACGGACTCATCATCTCCAACGTCTCTGCAAACTTCGTGATCCGTGGTGCTGGTGAAGGTCCATACGGACTTCGTGGTACCTTTGTTGATGGCGGTGGAGGCGGCTTCGCGGGTTGCAGCGATACGGCGAGAGCTGTGGCGAGTTTGGATTTGAGATCGGGTATGCTTTTCTGGAAGCGGGGTGCTGAATGCGGTACGTTGAAGGGTTCGGGGGGCGGAAGGTCGCGAGGTTTTAGGATGCGCGTTGGTGGTGGTGCTGAGACGAGATGTTAGCAGGTGCGGCAGGGCAATTGCAATTGAGGAAGGGTGGCATACATGGTGCATCACTGCGTATGCGCAGATGTTTTGAAGCGTCCATCTCTTTCGGCTTCGGTTTCAAGATAGACTTCTGCCTGCGTTGTGAGGGTCGTGGTTCGTCTCCCGAACCCAGCGGTTCTTTCTGTATCTTGACTGTATGGAAGTCGTTGAGCATCAAGTAGCTGTCCGGGCTGGTCTTCCATACCATTGGGACTCCTTTTCCTGTCCTCCCGATCTACCCTTCTCTTCTTCTTCGGTCTCGGTGGTTCTCGTGTCTGCTCATCCAACCAATGCCCGACTAAACCACAACAAACACGGTCAATTCTCTCTTCTCAGTCCAATGACATCGGAATGGACTCACATTCCATGCATTGATCCCAAGCATACGCCTTCGCGGCCAACAACCCACTCCATACCCTCTCGCGACTCGGCAGCTGCAGCTGCAGCTGCAGCTGCGGCACCCAGTCGAGGGGGGCCGTCGGTACCATGGCTCCTATCGCAGAAGGTGCGATATCAGGATGTCGGTTGTGTCTGTCGTTAAATGCTCCGTCGTGAGAGCGTTTTGATAGCATTGAGCGGTGTGCACGGGCCGGGGATGTATGCTGCTTTGGTGTTTTTGGTCCGCAACACGACGACAAGTCGCGAACACGCGCAGCATGCGATGGCAGCGGGGTGGGCGCAGGGGTTAAGCAACCAGCCAGGATGGGCCCTATCAATGCGTGAAGTGAGTTGAAAATGGATTGGGATAGATTGGGATGAATAGTTTCCTTCGCAGTAGTCACTCTTCATTTGTCTTGAAAGGAGTGTTCTGAATTGGCTATGAGGCACTTCGAACTGCAGCTGGTCCACAATACAATACCTAAGTCAAATACCTAAAACCACTCTTTGCCTGCTCCACCGAGACCCCGCCACCACCAGGAATCTCCCCCGTCGCTCCAAACTCCCCCTTATCCGCACTCTCCAACTGCCTATTCATCTTCCTCAACAGCGTTCTCAAGCCAAACGCCATACAAATCGAAACAGCCGCCGTTCCAGCATTAACCCCCATCGCCATCTGATACCTCGGACTATCACTCAACGGATACAAATAACTAACATAAATCGACGACCCGTTCGAGACTGCATTAATAAACGCCAAGGCAGCGGCGCGCTTAGCCGGTGGCCGAGGCATGGAGTTCGAGATCCACGCTAGGGCGACGACGAAGGCGCTATAGACGGAGGGGACCATAAGCATCATACTCAAGTATCGAGGGGCGAGTTTGATGGTACAGGCGGCGATGATGAACGCGGCAATTGAGATACAGAGTGGGATTGCGATGTGGAGGAATCGCTCACCTGTCCTGTCTGCGTGCCAGGCGTTGAAAAAAGTACAGGCCACCGCAAGGACGTATGGAGGAGCGGTGAGGAGGAGGGAGTTGACGCGGTTATATCCGAGCGTGGCAACGACCGTAGGGAAGAAGTTTGTGACACCACCCGAGGAGACAATTCCCAGTAAGACAACCATGAGCATGTACGTCCTGATGTCCTTGAACGCCAACGCACCCCCCTTCATCAAGAACTTCATCTTCGCACCCGCGCCGTGTCCACGATCAGCATCAACCTCGCCTGCATCGATTTCGAGACGGTAAATTGCGAGTGCGCGTTCTTGGGGAGTCAGCCATTTCGTTGTAGCAGGGAAATCCGGAAGGATCCAAATGGCGAGGAATGCGATTCCCACGGTCAGCGCGCCCTCGATGATGAAGAGCCATCGCCAAGCGCGTAAGCCGTGGAGTCCGTCCATGCCGTCTACAACTCCGGCAGCGATCAGTCCTGAGAAAGCACCCGAGATCAAAGCGCCGGAATAGAGCGCCGCAGTGCGGAAGGAGAGTTCCTTTCTCGTGTACCATGACGAAAGGAAGAATAGACAGCCTGGGAAGTACGCGGCTTCGATAAATCCAAGAAAGAATCGACAGATTAGAAGACCCACAAAACCTTGGCAGGCGGCTGTAGCGGTGGAGATCACGCCCCAGATGACCATGGCGGTCGGGAGGTAAATCGATGGCTTCCCGATTGCGTCAAGGAAGAGGTTGGAGGGAAGTTGCATAAGGAGGTATCCCACGAAGAGGATGGACACAGTTGTTTGGAACTGAACGGAGCTGAGTCCGAGATCATCTTCGAGACCGCCGAGACGGGCACTGGCGATGTTGTTCCTGTCTATAAATCAGAGTCGCCTGGTTAGTTTCGTGTCGAACGAGTCAATACCTCAAAACTTACCCAAGTAATTCATAATGTACATAATCACCAACATCGGTAATAACCTCGCATCGATCTTTCTCCTGAGCTTGACGTTGAGGTGCTCGATCTCCTCCGGACTCAAGCCCTGTAACTCGACAGGGAGGGGATGGCGAGTGGTGCCTTGAGCGAGTGGATTGGGTACACCTTCTTCGACATCGAAGGAGCCTTTGTGGTCGGGGGAGGCATGTTCGACGTGGCTGATTTGTTGCTTGAAGGGGTCTTGGCTATTCCATTGAACTGCTGACATGGTAATAGTTGGTGCCGTGTGAGGCTCGCCAATTGCGATCGCGACTGGAGAGCAATGGTCAAAGGCCTATGAGCTCTTTTATACGTCTTGAGGATCAAGTTCACATGCTGATCAAGCCTGTGCCCCGCCTTCAGTTGCAACCCCGCTTCATTACGATCCGTCTCGCGTATGCCCATATGATTAACATTGAGGTCAGCTGTGACAGAAGGCGTACGCGTGGGGGAGTGTGCCTATCACTGGTCGCAGCGGTTAAGGTTGCGCTCGATAGGCTCATTCTGTCTCGTTAACTTTGGCTAAATCGGCTGTTTCACCCTTCATCACAGGGTTCCCCACACGTCGGTGCATTGTCAACCGAGGAGCTTGAGTGGGAGAGGCGGGGGTAGGAACGGAGCACAGAGGTCCGCATGGGAAATGGCATGATCAGAAGGTACCTAACTTATTGGAATAGTAGGTATATGGCAACGACAACGTTCAACACATCAAGTAAGAGTGCACCTCCTCACCAATCCTCCGCCAAATCGGTAACGCACCCATGACTAGCATCCCTAACCAACTTCGCATACTTAAGCAACGTTCCCCTCTTAACTCTCAACGGCGGCTTAACCCACTCCTTCCTCCTCCTCTCCCACTCCTCCTCACTCACCCCAAGTACATCAATCATCTCCCCCACCGAATCAATCACAACCTCATCTCCATCCTTGACCAACGCGATAGGTCCACCGTCCTGTGCCTCGGGACATACGTGCCCGATAATGAAACCACGGGAGGCACCGGAGTATCGCCCATCGGTGACGAGGGCGATACAATCGTTGAGACCGAGCCCTTGAATCGCACCGCCGGGTTTCAGCATCTCCGGCATACCTGGTCCACCCTTCGGCCCTTCATATCGCACAATAATAACCGTATTCCCATGCTCCCGCTTAATCTCCTTCCGATCAAGCGCATCCATCAAATCCCGCTCCGAGTCGAAGCAGCGTGCTTTACCTCTAAACTCCAACCCCTCCTTTCCCGTGATCTTCGCCACGGCACCACCCGGTGCCAAATTTCCGTAGAGGATGCGGATATGCCCGGTTTCCTTGATGGGGTTCGTGGCGGGTCGGATGGCGACTTGGTCTTGTGGGAGGGAGGGGGCGGATTTGAGGTTTTCGGCGAGGGTGCGGCCGGTTACTGTCATGATGCTTCCATTGAGGAAGCCGAAGGAGGAGAGGAATTTCATGATTGCGGGCATGCCTCCCAATTCGTGCAAATCAGTCATGTAAAAGTTCCCGCTGGGCTTCATGTCGGCGAGTAAGGGAGTCTTTGCGCTGATACGGTGGAAGTCGTCCAGGCTCAGATCCACGTTTGCGGAAGATGCGATAGCGAGTAGATGGAGTACGGAGTTCGTAGAACCGCCGAGGAGCATGGTCATCGTGATCGCGTTCTCGAAGGCGGGTTTGGTCATGATATCCAACGGCTTGATGTCCTTCTCCATCAACACTTTGATCGCCTCCGCTGTCTTCGCGCACTCACGGAGTTTCTCGGGACTCCCAGCCGGGTTGGAGGCAGATCCGGGGAGAGACATCCCCATAGCCTCCGCAGCGGTGGCCATAGTCGAAGCGGTGTACTGCCCACCGCACGCACCCGGTCCCGGACAAGCATTCCGAATGACATCCCTAAACCCCTCTGCAGACTCGGTCTGATTAACGAATGCACCATAGGCATCCCATGTATCATTGATATCAATCCTTCCATCCTTCTTCCCGATCCCTGAAGCCCCGGGTTGGACTTGACGTCTCCCCTGCTGAATCGCGCCTCCGTACAACATAATTGAAGGTCGGTTAAGACGTGCCATGGCCATGAGGACCGCGGGCATGTTCTTGTCGCATCCGGGAATGGCAATCATGGCATCATACCACTGCGCGCTCATAATCGTCTCAAACGAATCCGCGATAATCTCACGCGACTGCAACGAAAACCTCATCCCCGTCGTCCCCATCGAAATGGCATCCGAAACCCCAATCGTATTAAACTGCATCGGAACCATCCTCGCATCCTTCACAGCCTTCTTCACATTCTCGCTCAACTCCAACAAATGGCTATTACAAGGGTTCCCGGAGTACCAGACTGACCCGATTCCGATCTGTGGTTGATCCATTTCGTGGTCGCGGAGGCCGATGGCGTAGAGCATAGATTGGGAGCCACCTTGAGAGAGATCTTGGGTAATTGTGGAGGAGAATTTGTTTAGGGAACCGGGTTGGCAGAAGTGGGAGGGACGGGCGGGAAGGGAGGTGTCGGCAATGAGGTCGTCGCGGATGACATCGCGAGCGACGTCGCCTTTGGCGAGGTGGTGGGCCATTGTGAGGGTGTGTTGTCAATTACTCTCCTAGGTTTGATCCGGGGTGTTGACTGGTAACGCCGATGGATCAAACGGTCGTTAAATACTCCTCATCCTCGTCAAACGGGACCCCGCCGAAGACGCGGATCACACGGGCACCCCTCCTTCCACGAAAAGGACACGCGCTGATTGGTGAAGCTCGCAGGTCATTTCCCATCTGTTTGGAGACTGGATCAGCCGGGTAAATGTGTCGAGTCTCATCGGTGTAATGATGGACCGAGCGGGGTACGGTGTACTGTCTGCCGTGTGGGTCAACTGAAGCGCAACCGACGTCCGGGACCGTGGAGTGCTGCGACAAGGGCACGCGAGTTTGGGAAAACGAGCGGAGTTTCAGCATGGTAGACAGTCACATCAAATGGGGATTCTGCGTGCTTCAATCTCAAACAGTTTCCTTCCATACTTGGGTATATTACCGTACATCAATGATCCTTAACTCCCTCGCAGGGCCCCTCCCTCAGTCAACATGCTACCCACATCAAGCACTGTCCCTTTTGCCCAAGTCCTCATTAATCTCTTTCCTCCTTTCCTCCTCTCCTTTCATCTCCGCCTCAACATCAGCCCTTCTTCCTTGCACCTCCCTCTCCACCTCCCCAATCAATTCCTCCGTCAACTGCGCCTCGCGTCCAATCAAACTGACCATGACTCCACCCTGCCATTTAGGGTACGATCCGATTTTGATGCCTTGGGGCTCGACGCGCTCGGAGAGACGAGTTAGGAACGGTGCGATTGCGGATTCGGGGAGGGAGGTGGAGACGAGGAGACGGGTGCGTTTTTGAGTGGAGGGGATGTGGGGGGAGAGGAGGGGCGTGAGAGAGGTGAGTAGGGTTGTGAAGAGGCGGGGGATGCCGGGGAGGATGTGAACGTTCTCCATTTTGACGACAGGGACCCAGAGTTCTTCGGGTACGGGGAAGATTACTTGTGCGCCTTCGGGAAATTGAGCCATTCGTAGCCGTGCTTTCTTTTCGTCGTTGTCGACACTCCAGTCGATTGGCCTTTTGTTCAATTTCTTCATCTTTTCGACGGTTTCGTCGTGGAGGACCAGCTTTTTGTTGAAGGCCTTGGCGATGGAGGGGTATGTGATATCGTCATGGGTTGGTCCGATACCGCCAGACGTAATAACAAAGTCATGACGGGAATTCAACCGAGTGACAGCTTCGATAATCTCAGACTCCACGTCAGGGATGATCTCAACGCGGCGGAGATCGATGCCGAGATCCCAGCAAAATCGAGCGAAGAAGGCCGAATTGGTATCGAAGGTCTGTAATGGCATCGTGAGCTCAGAGCAATCGTAGATGAGGAAACACCCGGTTACCTTACTGTTCAAAACCTCATCGCCGATGATTAGACATGCGGCCGTGGTAATGTTCTTGTCGTTGTAGTAATCTGGGTATGTCGTAAGCAGCGAAGACGCAGACGCAGACGATGCCGAAGCCATTGCAGATGTGGAAAAAGGTCTTGGCCTGGGCTTTATGTGCGATAGGACGTTTGTGAGTCGTGCGAGCATCGATGGAGGTGCTCAATTGCGGGAGGTCGCCGACGGAGGTGGAATCGACGACCGACAGGGTGGAGTGATGACAGCCATTGAACAACACACCTGTGATTTTGTGCTCCATTTTGGAAAACAACTTCTGCTTCCATAGCTCAGTGGTAGAGCGAGAGATTGCAGATCTCTAGGTCAGGTGTTCGAATCACCTTGGGAGCTTGTGGTTTTGATGTTTTGTGCTCCTAGTTTCCCACGGCTTCGAGAAGGCGATTGAAAAAGAAGACTGGGGAGCACGTTAAGCACTGCTCTGATGGAAGTACTTTTGGCATCATCGGATTGATACGCACAGCGTATTGCCCTCAGATGATGAGAGTTGTGTCGGTACGGGCCGCTTGGCCGGTGGCCTTCATTCTGCCAAGGTTCCTTTTGACCCGTTATCATTTGCACCACTCACTATTTGTACACGAACCAGGACAAATTTGGTTATCGGACGACTATATTACCCATCGAACTGCACCCTTTGCCCGTCTGTGAGCTTCGAAGCACGCGAGTGAATATATCTGCATCGATTGCAGGACCAGCGAGCGCAGTTCTCACGTTCGCTCAGACGGAACGGTTGGTCTCCACAAAGGCGTGTAGCAGTGGCTCATCTCATTCGACATACCCACAAGCCAAACTGTCAACCCCAAAGTCGATTCCTTCATAGCTTCAATCTATGACTGGTGGCATCGGCAGGTTCAATCTTGTTCCCTGCGAGAAGAAGGTGGTTCAAAGAGGCCGGAAAAGCGTGAATCACAGTAGAGACTAACCCACGTAAGCAGGTAGGGATAACATATTTACAACGCTTGAGTGAGAGGCTTTGTACTAAGAGCAACTTCGTTTTCAAACCGTCAACATCATGCGCTGAGCAAAATCTGGGGGATCCGAATCCCGGCACACGGGGAACTACAGAGAAACGCAACACTCTCCACGAACGAGTATAACGGAATGTACCCAGCATATATATCAAGTTCAGGAGGCAGAATATCATGCTCGGTCGGAAGGTGTAACTACCAGAGCTTGGGGCGAAGACGGCGACCAATATACCTACCCTGTTTCGCTCAATTCTGCCGAAACGTTCCTCGTAGTGATCGTCCCATACCCCACCGAGCACGTCTTCCTCGCTTCACCACGTCCCCATCCGCATTCAACTCCTCATACTCGCTCGCAATCAACTCCAAAAACCCCTCCATACTCGGCTCAACCTCACACTCCATCCACTCCCCTCCATCCCTAACACAAACCTTCCGCCCACCAACCTCAACCGTACAACTCCTCGTCACATTCCTCTCCTGCACACCTCTTGCACTGGTTATCAACAACCCCCTACCCTCGTCCCCTTCGACGCATTGCTCCCATTTTTTGAGATCGAGGCCGAGGAATACGAGACATGCAGCGCCATTTTGGGGGATTTGTGACTGGTTTAGGTTTTGGCAGAGGATGAAGGGAAGGGAGAGGTGCGGGTTGGGGTAGGATTGCGCGAGACAGAGTTGTTGGATGTTTCCGAGACATTCGGTTGGGCCGTGTTTGCAGGTGATATCATTGGTTGGTGTGAGGGCGGCAATGTAGTCGATGTGGAAGTCTATCATGTATGCTCCCTTTTCCACTGGTGATATGTCAGTGTCAGTGGATGGGGTGAGGGTGGGGTTGTAGAGACGTACCGACACCCGCGAATACCTCCTCACAATCCCGGGCGTCTGGACACTGACTCATCACGTCCAACCGTACCTCGACGCGTTTGTGCGTATCCACCCTCTCCGCTGGCGTCCGCCATGAGGAGAGGACGTGGGGGAGTGAGATATTGTTGTATTCGAGGGATGAGGAGAGGATTATGAGGGAGAGGAGGAAGAGGGAGAGGAGGGCGAGGGAGCGGAGGCGGATGTTTGTTGGGCTGAATGCGTAAAACCCTGTTGCGGGGGCCATTGTGAAGGAAGCTGAGATGGTTTTGCGATCAGTGGATTAAGAAGTGACCAGGTTTGGTCGGACGGTTGTATACCGAAGCGTTGCGGTGTGTACGCGTACGGACACGCAGCCGTACGCCAAAAATGGGCAATTCTTGGCGACGAAAGGAAATGGAATGATGAAAACAAGGAGCCCGCGGCTACTTTTTGTATTGCAATTGTCTCTTCATGGGTTCATTTTTACCAGCTGCTGTTGTGTCGGCTGGCCATGGGCGACTGCGAATCCTTGCCGTTGCCAGATATAACATCGCTACACGTCCGCCAACCAAAGCCCCCGAGACTGAACACGCAATGATCGCTTCTGCTTTCGTCAAACTTTCTTATTACTGAAACTGACCTGTCCACGGCTCTGACCAAGGATGATGCCGAATGAAATGAAATGAAAAAAAACGCCGATAACCCCCAGAACCCCACCCACATGCATACAAAAACCCATATCACAGCAGATCACGCAACAACCGTCACTATCGCCCCCGGAACCTCCATCGTCTCTCCCTCGTCGTCTTCATCCATGAAATCCTCCTATTGTCATGTCCCCTGTTAGCCTCACCTTCACCTCACACCCAACCCAGGGCCAAAGATCGAGTCCGACCGAAGGGAAGACTCACCTCATCATACACCACCCTCAAAATCAACGAACAACTCGGACACCGCGCAACATCCTCCCCCTCCCTCAACTCCTCGACGGTGATCTCGAATCGATCACCGCATGGACAGGGATAGGTGTATTTTTGGGTGTCGGGGTCGAAGGACATGTCTTCGATTTCGACTTCGTCGTAGAAGGACATTGCAACTGTTTAGCTGTGGAGCGAAGAGGGAGAGGAGAGGAGAGGAGAGGAGAGAGGGTGTTAGCGGGGGTGCCAAAATTCGCCCCGGGGTCAGGGGGTGAGACAGGCCGTGCATGGCGGTAGCTGATGAGCGTGAGATGTCAAGGAGCCGAATTTAATGGGAAATCGTTACTGCTGCCTCTGCTGACCTCCATCTACAGCCCTGTAGCTATATGCTCGGAACGCTGCAGGATTGACCCGAGCCTGCAACTCTAGGAGAAGTTAAAAGCACTCATTTTTGCCCCAAAACCGCCTTCACAGCCTCATACCCCCCCAAATATACCCCAGCCCCAACCCCCGCGACCACGACCCTCACCCCACCCCCCCTCCACATCTCACCCCCCCTCATCCCCCTCACAACCTCCCACATCCCCACCCCATCCTTCTTCTCACTCACCATGATTCGAGTTTTGATGACGTCGATTGGAGTCGTGAGGAGGGCAGCGGTCGCACCGGATATTGCCCCAGCGAGGGAGGGTGGGAGATGAAGGGTAGTGCGGAGGTGTTCGTAGAGGGGGAAGTGGAGGATTGTGAAAGGGATGTTGCGGGCTACTAAGCTTGAGTAGCCTTTCCAGATTGCGCGTACCCCGCCTTTTTGGATGAGCTTTTCGCCGGTTTTGAGGGAGGAGTCGGAGGAGGCGTCGGGGTTTATTTGGGCGTTTTGTTTGACTAGCTCGAAGGGGACACGGACGAGGCACGACACGGCTTCGGCGACGGAACTCGCTGCCAAATGGACTCCTGCTCCCTTTTTCCCGGTTGTGCGTTCGAGGAGTCGTTTTAGGGTGTCGTAGGTGAGGAAGAATATGCCGGCCGAGGGCGCGCCGGCACACACGACTGGACCTATGCCTTTGAAGACGCCGCGGACACTATATGGGGAGGTGGATGGGGAAGGGGATTGAAGTCGGGTTTTGATGGTGTCGATGGGGTGGAGGAGGAGGTCTGTTAGGGTTCCTGCTAGAGCTCCTGACTGGGTCCATTAGCTTTCACGGATCAAACCGGCAAGGGGAG